>NC_143021.1:102834819-103022319 GCF_055824585.1 Amblyomma mixtum | reverse complement strand
AGGAGTCATCATTTTTCATTATGGCGAGTTTATATTTATAGGACAGCCTATAGTTATGCATGGACTTCATTTGTATAACGCTGCGTTGATGAAAAACGCCCGCAGTGCAGAAGAAACGCGGCACTTTACATGCAATGCGTATAATACATTTTTCTAGGATAGTGAGTTTGTTAATATTTTCAGCTGTGGTTGCTGCCCACACCATACATCCGTAGTTGGCTTGGGAAGAGAACAAAGAGTGGTAGAGTAACATGTTGAGTGACGTAGGAAGATTGAAGCAATTACGGCGCATGATACCAACTCTTCTGGAAAGTATCTGAACTACGTAATTAATATGGTCATTCCACGACATATCTTCTGCGAACTAAACGTCCAGGGTTTTCGCAGACTGCACAAATTCTATTCTGGTATTGTTTAATTCAGTTGGAGGAAGTGCAAAGTGTTTATGACGTGGATGAAACATGACTGCTGCAGTTTTACTAACGTTAACTTTTAAGTGATTATCAGCCATTCAAGTATTCGTTTCTTTTAATGTTTCATTAGCTCGATTTGCGAGATGAGCAGTTATGGTACCTGAAAAAAGCAGACTAGCGTCATCTGCGTAAATTATGTACTTAGCAGTGCTACCAATGTGGACAATATAATTGACATAAAGAACAAAACGAAACGGACCCAAAATGCTCCCTTGCGGAACGCCAGAAGCTACCGATTTCAATAGGGAGCATTCACCGGCAATACTAACTAACTCAGACCTATGTCGCAAGTATGAGAAAATCAGCATATGGGCTATGACTCTAATACCGCAGGTATCCGATTTTTTTTAAGCAACAATAAGTGATTAACAAGGTCAAACGCCTTTGAAAAATCTAAAAAAACTTCAAGTACCATGTCTTTTGCTCAAAATTTTCTACTATGAATTCTTTCTTAGCAAGGAGAGCTAACTAAATCGATCTGTTTGCACGAAAGTCATATTGAGCTGTAGTGATAATGTTATAACTTTCGAGACGTCACAGCTACCGCTCCAAGCTCTTCATACTGCAACAGTGAAAAAACGTAGAGTTCTTCTCCCGTTAGTCTTTTAACCATCGTATATCATTTGAAGTTCCAGGCTTGCTGTCTTATTTATACAGAAAGTATTCGGAAAACGAGGCAAGTAGTTCCAAATTGGCAATATAA
The DNA here is from genome assembly GCF_055824585.1 of Amblyomma mixtum. Taxonomy (NCBI): domain Eukaryota; kingdom Metazoa; phylum Arthropoda; class Arachnida; order Ixodida; family Ixodidae; genus Amblyomma; species Amblyomma mixtum. Next base: position 103,021,143 of record NC_143021.1, on the reverse strand, counting down.
CTACGCACGTAAAAGGGCGGGCCGTGTATGAAAAAGTGCTGAAGTTACAGCATTCGACTAATCTCTTTCGCTACCACAATAAGAATAGCGCTGTCAGACTAGATCTGAATATGTGTGTACTATTCTTCTGCCCCTATGCCATGAGCAAAATCTGGTAGCCTGAACGCCTTTTAATGACCCTGTAATAATAATAAAAATAATTTATTTTAAAAATTACATTGTACAAATACGAGCCTGCCCAAGCCAGTGATGGGCTTGAGGGGCAGTGCTCGGCAGAATGGAGCAAGCCAGAGAACGGCACAGTCAATAAATACTGCACAAGAATCAGAATAAAACTAAGGAAAGGCAGTAAGAAAGAACAGGGAAAAAATGGAAAAAAAAAGAAAAGAAACAAAATTACACACACAAATAAAGATAGCAGATTTCACATCTTTCCGAGTGCTGAAAGATAAAACATTATCTGGCAGGTCGTTGAACACATCTGGTACATAAAAGGCACGGACTTGTTTGCCATATCTTGTCCGTACTGTGGGCAAGGTAAAGCGGTCGCGTGGACGTATGCTCTGGCGGGGACATACGGGGGGCAGAACTCATTGTTCCATATATACCTAAGGATTACTGCTTCTTTGAATATTCTTCCTTTTTATTTTTTAAATTCTTTTATATTAAAACAATCCGTGTTGGCGAGATGGGCGTTGATATAGATAGTCAAACCTCACTAATCTAGTTGAAAAGCATCAACTTTTGATTGTTCCGATATTTACAGAGAGCCGATCTGATTCCAAAGCATACGTCTTAGAGGCATACGTGTTTTGTGATATTCGATGTGGACACATGGCTTCATATACCCGCTTCCTGTATGTTTCAACCTTTATGAAGAAAGTAAGTATATTGGGGCTACAATAATCTTGCCATATTGTCGAATTAGATGATAGCTACATAAGCCCCAGTGAGTTTCACGCTGTTGAGAACTTGAGCTGAGTTGCCTGGCCATTTAATAATGACTGATGTTGCAGACTACTATGCAGCGCATTCTGTGCACAATTCTGTGCAGACTGCTGCGCAGCTAACTACGCGTTCCAGCGGTATTCCATGAACTTACAGTGCACCTTTCGATGCCGAAAATAGAAAGAGCACAAGTGTTCCCAGCTACCGTACTTGTTGAAACACAATCTGACATTAGGGAAATATTACGTAAACGATATCCCTTGTTTTTGTGTCAATTACGTTTGGTCGAATGGAATTTTGGTCCAGCATTCACAAGTAACCTTCTACATGCTACCCCGCGACGTACTACTTTGTACAGGGTAGCAGTTATGTAGTAAACTGGAATGAATAATGAACTGTTTATTTAGAAAGGGACGCTCGGGGCCGTTTGTTCGGGTATTTAGTTGTTAAGGATGAGAAAAGTAGGGGCCTAGTGATACATGAAAGGAAGGCATCTGTGGTCTAGCCATGATGTACACTGCTTCAGGGCGCACTTTGTCTAAAGTGCGTAGAGCCGGAAGCGTTTTCCGCACCACTTTGGCTGCTTCTGTGGCACTGGTGGCGTCACATATAATTGAATACTAAATACTAAGTGATGACAAATCATTAATTAATGGTTAATCACTGATTAATGTCTTAATACTAATTAACTACTAATTAATGACGCTTCAGCTTCGCCTTTAGGAGTGGACCGCGACAGCGTGTTGTAGCGCTGCCAGGGAGTCCACGGAACGCCACCACCCTTTCGGCGCGATGCTTTGCCATTTGAACGCAACGCTTTTTGAGGAAAGGAAATGGCGCAGTAATTATCTGTCATCTTGGTGGACACCTGAACCGCACCGTAGAGGAAGGGAGGTAGTGGGAGTGAAGGAAGACACAGAGGGCCCGTAATGAAGGAAATGAAAATTGTATTTGAGGAAAAGAAATTACGCAGTAACTATCTCACATATCCCGGTAGACACCCGTCAAAATTCAGGGAGGGGGGGGCACTTTTTTTACCTAAAGTGCGGTCACTGATGTGTGGTTAAGATGTTAAGCTTCGCCTCTAAGAGTGGAACGCGACAGCATCTTGCAACGCTGCCAGGGAGTCCATAGAACGCCATTGCCCATTCGGTTTCACGCCTCGCTCGTCAGTAAATTGGTTTTTGAGGAAAGGAAATGTACCTGTCTCTCATATCTCGGTGGAAACCTAAACCTCGCCGGAAGGGAAGGGAGGACGATGGGAGTGAGCGAAGACATCGTATTCACTAGACGCGCCTTTGTTCGTTCCAAACCATCGAGCTGGCATGGCGGAGTGGATAGCATGCTCGTCTCGCATGCCGAAGACCGGGGTTCGATTTCCGAGCTCGACCAATTTCCTGCTCTGTTTTATTTATTTAGATGGCCTGACTGGGAAAGTTAATTAGGCTAATTGGGTAATTAAGCAGTTAACTAAGCTCAGTCACACTTACTTGGAGCATCACTATCCGATCCCTTCAATTGGTTGCATGGTTACTAGCCAAGTACAATTGGCCCCGTTTGAAATTCGCGCACTGTGACGTCCCGACCGTTTCGACCAATTGAAAAGCGTGACATTTCTGTCGACCACTGCTGCTTACAACGATGAGGCATTAAAGGCTTTCGCCTTAATATCTTCCCAGATTCCGTTCTCTCCGGCTCAGGTCAATGCACGAAATTCCCCGTAATCGGTGGGAAAACCATGCTTGGAGACGAGGTCGTCGCGTTCCTTGCGGAACTCTGAACAATGCCAAGCTAGGTGGCTCTCAATCGGCATGACCAGATCTTCATTACCATGATCATCGCCGATGCCGCCTACACGCCAAACATCATCCGTGAACGGCTTACCAGCCCTCGCTGGCATCAAGTGGACAATGTAGACGCCATTAAGTGCCCGTTCTGTGGCTGTGTGTGTGGTGCTAATCTGTACCACCTAAATTGTATAAAACAGCTACCTTTTCATCATTCTTTTTTACATGTCAACATGCAAAATACCTTTATCTTCTGGAGTGTGCTAGCGATAAACTGATATCGCGTTTTATTGTGTCTCTCTGTTAGCTTCGCCTATTATCGAGACACTGTCTTATGCAAAAAAAAAGGTTTGATGAAAAATTTATCGCAGTGTATTTCCGCCGTGCAACAACGATAATGTTCGCAGCGAACGCCCGTTTGAAAACATCTCTGCCTCTCCCGTAACCGAGAGTAGAGTAAACATGAAATGTTTACGGGCATAACACATTGGTTGTAGATGATACTAGCCAAAAGCTTGAAATGGCTCTAGTGTTCGACACACCACACATACTGTGCACTGGTCCATGTGGACGCAATCGTTTCCTGCGAGTGTCTGGGGAATCTCTTACGCCCTGCCTCGTCAGCTGTATTCGGTTTCTGTCAGGCTCCATTGCTCGGCTTAAGCAGCTGTAACGGTGGCGGCATTGAAATGCAGGACGATGCAGAAGCGTACGCGGGCACGACGAGACGGAGGCCTGACAAGAATGTATATGCAGCGCGTTCGAATACTTTTTTTTTTTTTTTAATGCGATGTTTATTGCCTCAGGGCATAAAACGGCATGTAATGATAAATGAGGATGCCTAAATAAATGAGTAAAGGTTCGCTGATCTAATGAAATCGAGCAGTGAACGATGATGAGGTCCTTGTGTCCAAGCAGTGTATGAAGCACTGTTCTCGGGCGAAAGACCCGCTGCCGCCAGGTGCCGAATTCTTGTAGGCTTCAGCGCCGGGCAAACCCACAGCAGGTGGTGAATGTCGGCCTCAAGATTTCTGTTCTTGCAGACTGGACACCCGGGGCGGGGAAATACACCTTCAAATTGCGGCCACTTTCGTGTAACGGCTGGAGTTAGGGCAACCCCGACCCGGATCCTCCGAAGCGCAACCTCCTCTGCACGGGTAAGACCACGGGGGAGGGTTACCGCACACGGAGGGATTAGAGCACGTGTGCGGCGCCGGAGGTGTTCCTTTTTTGTTAAAAGGAGGGTGGTGTCATCCAGTGTTAGGACTGGAGGCGAAGACGAAGTTGGGGTCACAAGGTGGGTCGCAGAATCTGCACGGCTTTGCGAACTCAGGAGGTCTCGTGGGACCCACTGTATTCGGACTGGCTGCGGGATGCGTGCCGCGAGACGATGGATGTCCTGGCAAATGCCTGGGGTGCGACTGACCCGTCGTAGTAGGCGTATGACTTGAAGAGCGTCGGTGCGGATGACAATGCGAGCCGTAGGTAGTAAGGGAACGGCGGCCACTGAGCATAGTGCCTCTTGAACGGCAAGCATCTCCACACAGAAGGAGGAAGGAGGTTCTGGGAAGCGAAACCTAGAGGTTTTGTTGAGGGCAGGCTTGCAAGGGCAGTAAATTGCAGTAGTGGTTTCGCAAGCCTGGATGCCTGCGTCAACGTAGAAAACGATGGAGCCATGCGGCAGATGTTCGAATACTTCGTGAGCGTGTATAAATCTGCCTGCCAAAGGGGAAAGCGTCATGAGGTGAAGGCCCAGCGGCCGGTCTTTTACATGCGTGAGTGTGGGACCGCTGCGCCATCCTTGGGGACGGCGCGGAACCAGTGTTTCCGCCCAAAGACCTTCCTCGCCCTGGAGCTCCCCTCTAGCTCTAAGCTGTCCTCTCTCTTAGAGAGTATCGTTAAATCTCGTACGGTGCCCGGATGCTCTCGTTACAGCTCCCGGATATGTGGAATTCACAGCCCAGATGTTGGCTCTCGGTCTCGGCGTGACCTCACCACACTGCCTACAACGGGAGCTAAAAGCATTTCATGCTTAATAACCAAGCCAGAACAAGCGCATAAAGCAGAAAATGACTGAACTACAGGTCCTCAGCCCAAGCGTCTACCTTGTCTACGAGTCCTGCTTTCAAGCTAACTGCTCTAAATGGGAGAGAGAAAGAGCTGTTTAATGAAAAATAGATTTTAGCTCTGAATATTTTCTGATATGCTACTCTGAATAGGGGACGGAATAGGGGAGTAAAGATGGAAGAAGGTTGCTAGAAAAGAATGCGGCTATTGAAGAGGGTTGCAACGCAGTAGTTAACTGCATGATGGTTTCTTAGAATGCAACCAAAGTCAAGTTCTGTGCATGCACAGCACGGTGAGCACGTGTGAGAAAGTGTTGCGAAAATTTATAGCTAGTCTAAAACACCAATAGCGTCTAAACAGGTAAATGAGAAGGCTGTTGCACGTCGCTGCTGTCTGTAGCAGCCTAAAGGACCTAATCGAGGCTCCACTGTGAGTGGCACTTGCCTGACGGACAGCATGCATTGTTCATAGTGCCCGAGCTCGTTAGTATACCTGGACTTTCGAAAATAATATGAACGCCAGTGTCCACTCAGCCGCAGTTGTCACAATACGGACTGTCTGTTTGCTTGACAAGGTATCGTAGGCTGTTCGTGAATGGAATGTTAAGATGAAGGCGATGATAAATTGTTTCTAGTTGATGCAGAAAGCCGAGTGGCAACTTTAATTTGAGCTGTGGGTCGAATGAATGGAGAAAGGCGTAATGATGACTTGGCAAGTTCCAGAGGCGGTTTTTTTTTAGTCTGGGTACATCATGTGGCCACTTGGGATGCATCCGATTTTGTGAAGAAGATGTACTTATAGTCACGACGCTGCAGGCCTGTGGGCCGCTTCATCTGCTCTCTCGTTGGCCAGGATGCCGCAATCAGCTGGAATCCAATAAAAAATTATAAAGTGGCCTTCAGCAACAGCCAAGTAGTGCAGGTATCTAATGTCATGTGAAGCTTGCTGATGATTTTGTTCTCTTCAGCTTTTTTATTTGTCGAAGAAAACACACTCGCTAAGGTTCAAAGAAAAATAAAGAGAATTGACGTTTCGGCGCCCGTACGGGTGCCTTGATCACAAAGAAGCGAAGAACGGGCAGGAGAGCTATATATGGGCGGTTTTTTGAAGGGTGCGCAGGTATATATATCTTTGCGAGATTGCCACGGGTCCGGTTAATCGTGTTTGGCGTGGATGGAATGCACAATGATTCTATGAGAAGGCGTTATCGTAATGATTTTTCCTTTGCGATTACACCTGCTGCGTCCCAGTCGATGGTATGGCCAGTTTCTTGATGATGTTGCGCTAAAGCATTTGAGTTAGAATTTCCTTTGGCGACGTCATTTTGGTGCTGCTTGAGCCTTGTCTTGAATTTTCCTGTTTCTCCGATATAGGAGGCGTCACAATCACGGCAGGGGATCTTGTAGACCAGGCCCGGAAAGATGTCGAGGTCAAGAGGATCCTTGACTCGCAAGAGTCGTTGCCGAAGTTTGCACGACTGAACGTGGGCCACATGAATGTCATAATCTGAAAAGATCCGAGCAAGAGTCTCAATCACACCATGGGCATACGGAATAGGTACCCGCTTCTTTGCGCATGCGTCAGTTCGGATAGTCGGAGCAGAGGAGCGTCGTTCCTGGGATCGCAGTATTTGGGCTGCGTAGCCGTTCCGTATCAGTTCTTGCCTGACCTGTTTAACTTCTGCTGCTCTGCGCTTAGGACTTGAGCATATCCTAAATGCGCGGTTGAACAGAGCCGCAGCGACTGAGCGCTTGTGCCCGATGGGATGAGATGACTGAAAGTTTAGGTACATTCCGGTGTGAGTGGGCTTACGATAGACGGTGGTTTGCAGAGAATGCGGTGAACGTTCCACGAGGACATCGAGGAAAGCGATGTGGCCATCCACCTCCTCCTCTAGGGTGAACTGAATGCTTTGCTGGAACGTGTTGAGGTGCGATAGAAACCTGTGTACGTCTGGCCGGTTTATGACACAGATCAGTCATCGACATAGCGTACAAAAAAAAACTGCGGTGGGGGGTGGAATGAGGCAAGTGCTGCGATTCTATGGATTCTAAGGCAACGTTTGCACATACTACAGAAACTGAGGCACCCATGGCTGTTCCGAAAGTCTGTCTGTAGAAGTTCTTGTTGAAGGTGAAGTATTGGAGAGGCAGAATTTTAAGAGTCAGCAGAGGTCGTCGGCTTCAATCGGGGTTCGTTCAGGCAGAGTCGCGTCTTCTTTCAGTGCTTTCTTCGAACACTCCACCGCAAAATCCACAGGCACAAATGTGAACATAGACTTCACATCGAAAGAAGCCATTACTTGGGTGTTGTCAATGGGCACATTCTTCAGCTTCTCGACGAAGTCGCTTGCATTCTGGACATGTGTAGCGGTTTTTCCCGCTAAAGGGGCCAACACCCGGTGAAGGTAGCCAGAGAGCTTGTTCAGCGGGGACCGTGTAAAGTCCATAATTGGACGGAGCGGTGTGCCCTCCTTGTGCACTTTTGGCACGCCGTAGATGGCAGGAGCGGCGCCATTGTGACACAGAAGCTTGTTGTAGATATATTGACCATCGGACGGGGGGACGTATTTGAATACCTTAGCGAGAAGCTTCTGAAGTTCAGCTTCGATCTTTCTGGTCGGGTCCCGGTTTATCTTTGCATAGGTATGTTTGTCCTCCAAAAGTGCCGACATCTTTTCTACATAATCAGCCCGATCTAACACCACAGTGGCGTTCCCCTTGTCGGTGGGAAGGATCACGACGGCCTCATTCTTTTGAAGTCTTTTGAGGGCTTCTTGTTCAGGGCGTGGGAGTGCGCTGTCTTTTTCTTTGCGTAACTTTGAAAGTGCTCCGATGGCACGAGAACGTGCTTGGTCGCGTAGGCTGGCGTCAATCTTTCGCACTGCTGGCTCAACGGCACATGTCATGCTTTTCGCATCGGTGACGGGCCCAGCGTTGAAGTTGAGCCCCTTGTTAAGAAGCGAGAGTTCAGCTAGGTCTAGCTTGTACGAAGACAGGTTGTGTACGCGTGATGTTGCTGTCTCTTTTGTCTGCCGCCCTAGGAGCAACCGGAACTTCGTTTCTTGACTCTTCTGTCTTTGTTCCTGAGTGTTCGCTGCCAAATTGTTCGCGTAGAGCAGGACATCAAAGGCCTCCATAGCAAGGGTACGTTCTAGTGACTTGTGAGCGAAGAAGATGTCGTTCTACAGGCGCTTAATCGTTGATTTTGTCTCCAGAATTCTCGCTTGGAGTAGAAATTTTTCGGCTCTAGCGATAACATTTTTCCCAAATGGGGTACATACCAGAATTGGTAGACGTATGGACTTCGGGACCAACCCATGGTTCTTGCATCGGAGGTTGAAGCGTAGGTGGCACTGGAATGAGGCAAGCCTTGTTTTCAGTGCAATGAACTGTCGAATCTTCGTTACGGCTGGCGGCCCGTACTTTTCGCGGAGAGTAATGATGTCTAGGGTTCGACAGAATCCCGTCAGGCGAGGAAGATTAATAGTTATTTGTCGAAAAAAACATACACTCGCTAAGGTTCGAAGAAAAATAAAAAGAATTCACGTTTCGGCGCCCGTACGGGTGCCTTGATCACAAAGAAGCGAAGAACGGGCAGGAGAGCTATATATGGGCGGTTTTTTGAAGGGTGCGCAGGTATATCTCTGGGAGATTGCCACGGGTCCGGTTAATCGTGTTTGGCGTGGATTGAATGCACAATGATTCGGTGAGAAGGCGTTTTGGTAATGAGTTTTCCTTTGCCATTACACGTGATGCGTCCCAGTCGATGGTATGGCCAGTTTCCTGATGATGATGCGCTAAAGCGTTTGAGTTAGATTTTTCCTTTGGCGACGTCATTTTGGTGCTGCTTGAGCCTTGTCTTGAATTTTCCTGTTTCTCCGACATAGGAGGCGTCACAATCACGGCAGGGGATCTTGTAGACCACATCTGGAAAGATATCGAGGTCAAGAGGATCCTTGACTCGCAAGAGTCGTTGCCGAAGTTTGCACGACGGAACGTGGGCCACATGAATGTCATCTGCTTGTTCCTGCTTGTCGATGCATGCCTACGGTCATCTGCGTTAGCTTCTCCCTCTGAATGCGGTGAATCCGTTTGATGTAATGTTCAGTTGGATAATGGTCGACATATAGCTATTGCTTCGTTTTACCGCTCCCCGGCATGGACAGATCCTGGCGTTTTTAAATTTCTGTCGAATTTTCTATCTTCACTAAACAAAATTCTATCATAGGTGGCGATTTTAATATGCCCAATGTCCAGTGGGCCCATAACAAATGCATTGTGACTGATTCCAGTGCCTTGTCCGCAGGATTTTCTGAATTTGTACTAGCTAATGACCTGTATCAATTTGTTACGGAGCCAACTAGACGAAGAAGTAAGAATGCTTCTGTCCTCGACTTAATTTTTACTAATAGACCATCCATCATTACGGACGTTGTAGTCACTGCCGGCATAAGTGACCACGACTGCGTTGTTGCACAGCTTGCGCCTGTTAATTCTAGGGTAGCTCATGCGGGATCCAGAAGGGCTTATTTCGATGAAAAGGGCTACTACACATCCACCTGCGCTGAGCTTGAATCCTTCCTGCCAGAATTTGCTGAGTCCAGCCAAAGTTTAGGCTGCAATGAGCTGTGGATAATGTTTAGGAACACACTTCAAAAATTAATTGACCGGCACATTCCTAGTAAATGCATCTCTCGTAAACGTAGAGCTGACAAGCCATGGGTAACTCGAGACACCAGCTTACTTGTCAACAAAAAACACCGCCTCCTAAGCAGATACAAAAGGAAAAAGGATCGTAATGTTTATGACTTGTTAAAGCGTCTTGGTAAAGAAATAAAAACCAAGAACCTGATCGCCAAGAATAACTGCTTTTATGCCTTGGGTACTAAGCTGCAAACAAATTCTAAGGAAATGTGGAAATTCTTAAAATCTCACGGAAGGGAACCTGTAGGAATCCCGAACTTAGTAGACGATAACGGTGTTGTGGTAGATAACGATTATAAACAGGCCTGCTCATTCAGCGTTTATTTCCAATCTGTTTTTACTCAGCCTTATTCAGGTCACCTCCCCCCTGTTTCCGAGGGCCTATCCACTCTTATGCCTGAGCTGGTTGTTACTCACAGTGGTGTTGTTAAACTACTTCAGAACATTAAAGCTGACTCTGCAGGTGGACCAGACGGTCTTTCCTCGCATGTCCTACGCGCCTGTCCGGTTGTGATTGCTCACTATTTAGTTATTTTGTTCAATAGGTCTCTTTAAACAAGCTCTCTGCCTGACGAGTGGAAAGTAGCGAACGTGGTGCCGATTCATAAAGGTGGTTCCAAGAATAATGTAGCTAATTACAGGCCCATCTCTCTTACTTGCATATGCTGTAGACTATTAGAACACATCATTTACAGTTCTGTGATAAAACATCTAGAATGCAATAATTTTTTCACCGGCAGACAGCACTGTTTTAGGGCTGGCCGTTCTTGCGAAACTCAACTAGCTGAATTGAACCATGATCTCTGCTCTGCCTTCGACCGCCATGAGCAGATTGATTGCGTTTTTTTAGATTTCAGAAAGGCATTCGACGCAGTTCCCCACCTCCTGCTACTTCACAAGCTATCGTTTCTTGGCTTAACAAGAGAAGTGCTTCAATGGATTAAAAACAATCTTGAAGGGCGCAAGCAGCGCGTATTGGTCAACGGCCGGCTTTCAAATACTGCTTCTGTCACATCTGGTGTTCCGCAGGGATCAGTACCGGGGCCTCTACTGTTTTTAATCTATATCAATGACATCGTAGAAAATATTAACCGTCAGGTACGCCTGTAGCAGATGACTGTGTCTTATATCACTCGATTAAAGCCTCATGTGACACAAATAATTTACAGCAAAATCTGGACCGCACTCAGCGCTGGTGCGAGAAATGGGACATGGCTTTGAATGCTAAAAAATGTTACTATATTTCTTTTACGCGCAGTCGTACTCCTGTTTTGTCTGACTATGTTTTAAACAACCAGCTTTTATCTAAAATAACAGATTTTAAATATCTCGGTGTTTATTTTTCAGCTTACCTGACATAGAGAAAGCAGACTGAATATATATCGCAAAGGCATCTAGAATGCTAAGTTTTTTAAAAGGGAATTTTCGGGACGCTCCTCAGAAGGTTAAGGAACTTTTATACTTCACTAACATCAGGCCAATTATGGAGTACGCCTTCGCAGTACGGGACCCTCGCGTAGTAACCTATTGTGGCATGTTGGAACGGGTTCAGAATCGTGCGGCGCGGTTTGTTACCAATAAATATTCTTTTAATTATCGAAGCAACAGTATTAAGCAAGAGCTGAACTGGGACTGTTTGGAGGAGCGCCGTTTACAAATAAAATTAGAATTCCTTTACCGCACTTATTTAAAAAAAACTTCTATTAACCCCGAAACTTATCTGCTGCCCCCTCATTTTATATCCAGAAGGCGCGACCACGACTGGAAACTACGTGAAATAAAATGCCGTACTAACGTGTTCAAACACTCTTTCTTTCCGCACGCCATAAATGAATGGAATAAGCTGCCTCATACCATTGTTCAAAGCCAGTCCGAAGAAAAGTTCCGGGCGCTGTTGTCGGTACTGTGATGTACACCCATGTTCATCTGCTGTTTTCCTGCTTTTCCTCTTCCTGTCCTTTCCCGACCAATTGACTGATGTGAATGCTCTGTTTAAACCTCTTTTTCATCCTCTGCCATCCGTTCTTTCCTATCCTGTGCAAAAAGTAGGCACATGCTGTACGATTGAATATTTGTATGTATTCCCCCCTGCAATTATGCCTTCATGGCGCTGCAGAAATGTAAATGTAAATGTAAATAATCTGAAAATATCCGAGCAATGGTCTCACTCACACCATGGGCATACGGAATAGGTACCCGCTTCTTTGCGCATGCGTCAGTTCGGATAGTCGGAGCAGAGGCGCGTCGTTCCTGGGATCGCAGTATTTGGGCTGGGTAGCCGTTCCGTATCAGGTCTTGCCTGACCTGTTTAACTGACTGAGCGCTTGTGCCCGATGGGATGAGATGACTGAAAGTTTTGGTACCTTCTGGTGTGAGTGGGCTTACGATAAACGGTGGTTTGCAGAGAATGCGGTGAGCGTTCCACGAGGACGTCGAGGAAAGCGATGTGGCCATCCACCTCCTCCTCTAGGGTGAACTGAATGCTTTGCTGGAACGTGTTGAGGTGCGATAGAAACCTGTGTACGTCTGGCCGGTTTATGACACAGAGCAGTCATCGACATAGCGTACAAAAAAAACTGCGGTGGGGAGGTCGAATGAGGCAAGTGATGCGGATTCTATTGATTCTAAGGCAAGGTTTGCACATACTACAGAAACTCAGGCACCCATGGCTGTTCCGATAGTCTGTCTGTAGAGGTTCTGTTGAAGGTGAAGTAAGTATTGGAGAGGCAGAATTTTAAGAGTCGGCAGAGGTCGTCGGCTTCAATCGGCCGACAACCGTATGGAGAGTGCGACATAGAGGCAAGAAAGAAAGAACGAAGCGAGGAAGAGACAATGCGCTCAAGAGATGGAAGAAGAACGCGCCGCACGACTCGAGAAGCGTCGTAACAAAAATGCGGCTAGAAGAATTCGTGCCACGTCTCGGAGTGACTCTTCAAATGCGGAAGAGACCGGTTTGAGTTCTCGAGAGCGTTGGAATGAGACGCTGCGTAGACGACGTGGCGAGGAAACAGATGAAGAACGTGGAAGAAGACTCGACACTCGAGGCTTTCGCAATTCAACAAGGGTTAACCAGAGCTAAACCACAGCCAGTTTTTTTCCTGCTGAATGCCATGGCGGCACTTTTTTTTCCAAGCAATGATTAAGTACTCGGGGACCTAAGTACGGAGAGATGTTTAGAAATGCTTTCTGAAGACGACGCTGTGCTATGTGGCGCAATCTAGATTCGCTTCAGATGCAGATATCATCTGCATAACGCTCGATAAGTACTACTTGGGGTACGTTTTGTGCTATTTGTATTAGGTGTTATTGAACAAAAGTGGGCTGAGGACACTACCCTGCGGGACGCCTGCTGTCGTCGTCTGGTCGCTGCGAATGAAGGAGGTGAAAGCCGTTCAATCGGAACTGGTCTCCAACAGGCGATTCTGATATGACAATAAAAAAAGTTGTGCTCTCGCAACAGCTGTCGAAAGTCTGAATATTTGTAGGCCACGACCGTTTCACTGAAATATGGTGCATTTGCGGAAGGCGCGAATGGTTAGATGATATGAGGTTGTTATTGCAGAATGCATGTGATTACTGCTGTGTTGATATGCGCCCTAGCGGGCCGTAAGATGTCCACGCCAACGGCTTCATTGCCAGAACAAGAACCTTGATGGCTGCGAACAGCATAGGTACCAGTTATCCCGAAATTGGTTGTCCTATGCCAATTTTCTGCTTTTCAGAGGTCATCCTGTCACGTTGCGAAGGGGTTCGGTGCACTGACTTTAGATGTGTCCATGTCTCTGGCAATTCAAGCATTGCGTTGCTGGTCTAGAGTATTCAGTTACAGGGTAAATGCTAAAGCCCATTGTAACCCATTTAGGCAGCGAAGAATCATGGCGAATTCCAATTTTACGGTGCGGCTACGTATCTCTTTGATTTCTCCACCCTTTTCAAGAATTTAAGCGGTGAGTCTCCTTGCTGAGACAAAGCCTTCATCACGGAGGTCTTGATGCGGGTTTTCGCTTGAGGAATTAAAGGGCACGGCCTCAATTTTCGCATAGCTTACGTTTACGAGTATGGGCCGCGGGCGTCTACAGTCACTCCATCCAGTTCAGTCGCAGTAAGCAGATGGTTCGCAGTGGGCAGAGTCGGTACCGATACAACATCAAGCTGCCGTTCTTGTTGAGACGATGTTTAAGCCCCTTTTCTTGGGCCGACATGACAACCTCCGTTGCACGACGTTAAGGTGAGGTTGGCTTTAGATAAGTCTACTGCTTCTTTTTCATGCCTGAAGACGACAGGAACCCCAACAGCTGGTTTTTTCATGTGAGACATGTCCGTAAATGCGGCATGGTCCACCATGTTTCATGCATTTTCGCCCAAAGGTTCACCGGCTGCGTGATCTTCTCACGGTCTCTTCGTTGCATGCTTGCGGCCAGTGGCCGCGGCGCTTTCCTTCCCCTCCAACGTGGAACGGGAGCCGAGTAATCTGGCGAAATAATTTGCTCTTCCCTCCCAGCTTTTCTGTTGTATTTGCTTACCCGCTCCCTGTTAGGATAGCCAAAGTGTACTAGGAGATGCAATTTCGAATACCCCGCTACAACCAAGCTTATATAACCTCGTCTTATCCACTAAACATCCATCTTGCTTTCACTCGGCCGAAGCAGGCTAAGAGAGCCAAGTGCTCTGGTGCTACGATTTCTGTGTTCCACGAAGCTTCCAGCTTTCTTCTCATCACTGACGACCTGTTAGAAAACCAGAGAGCGCTTGCGTTGCGAGTTCCACTTGCCTCCTACCTTCTGCCGTGCTTTCCCTCACCTGCAACCGGCAAGGAGAGCCGAGTAAGCTAGTAAAGTAGTTTGCCCTTCCATCCCAGCCTTTATCTTGTTCTTGCTGACTCGCTTTCTGCTAGGAGAGCCAAGTGTGCAAAGAGATAAGATTTCCTCTTCCCTCCCAGCTACGTGTTCCCAAACTAGCACTCTGGACAAGGAGCGAGTATGTTGACACCCTGCTCTTCCCTTCTTTTTGCCTTCTGCCACGCTTTCTACAGCCGGCAGTACGCTAGGAGAGCGGATTGCGCTGGCGATGCAGTTTCTCCGTCCTTCCCAACATGTATCATGATTTCCACCCCCCGATCACTGGAAGGACAGGTAAGTGTGCTCGGCGCTTCGTGTCGCTGTTCCATGCAAGATTCTGGAGTGCTTTGGATCTCTCTGTTCCCAGTAGAACAGCCTATTACGCTGCTTGTCTGTATTCTGCAAGCTTCCATGGTGTCTTCCATCACCGGCGCTCCTTGCTAGTAGAGTTCATTGCACGGCGAGGTCCACTGCTCCAATGTTTCATCTCACTCACGGCCTGCTAGGAGAACCAATTGCGCTGGTGATGCAGTTGTCCCATTCCCCCTAGCTACTATCGTGCTTTCCATCCACCGCTCCCTGGAAGGACAGCCAAGTCTGTTTGTAGCTGCGAGTTCTGCTTCCATTCCACCTTCTGTCATTCTCTTAATCAGCCTCTTCCCGTTAAAACTGCCCATTGCATTATAAGTTCAATTTCTTTCGAAGCTGCTTTCATGCTTTACATAACCGGTTCCTTCCTCAGAAATTTGCTTGCGTGGCGAGCTCTACTCCTCCTAGCCTCCACGGCGTTTTACAGCGAAAGCTGAAATAGCTTTGATGTAAGCCATTTATGGGATACAACGGGTACCTTCTCCTTCTATGCTGTTTTTATTATATTCACTAATATACTGTCATTTACTGAATAAATTTGAAGTTGAAAAAAAAAAAAACTTAGAACGGCCCACGTAGCTCAGCATGGTACGCCTGTTGCTTTTGCATTTTCTCACTCCGCGGTTCGTGTCCACCTACAAAATGAGCCAGGAATGCGCCTTTGCTTTGCTCGTAACCAAGAGAGTTTCTAGACCGCGAATAAGATTGCCAGTCTAGCCTTATTCTACTCGCGACCGCGCAATACCCGCTCACGTGGGCAACCCTGGAAACGAAGGGGCCGACCGACTTGCCCGAGGATTAACAATCCTAACGGCAGGCCCCACGGATCCAGACGCCCTCGCTGACGCCGCAAAGACTTTTGCCGATATCACCAATCTTGCGATAGAGACGAAAACCGCTTCCCTCCTCCCCTCTCCACCCCTATATCTACCGATCCCAAGCCACCCTACTTCGCAGATTGCAGATGCACTCAATTCTTAGCCACTCAAGGCTATTTCTAATAACCAACGAGGAATATCCCCTCACGCGCCCATATTGCAATCACGGAGAACCCGCTACTCAGGCGCACTTCTTCTGGGGATGGGGATATAACCCGCTACCACGTACTTTCTGAGCCAGCCCCTCCGCGGAAAGCTGGAACCAATTGCTCACCCATTCACACAAGATCACTCAACTTGCACTCACTTCACGGGCCCAGAGTGTCGCCCCTACCTGGAGGCAACAAACCACCCACATTCCCTATATCCCGACACTTGTGGCAAGTAAAGTTTTGTCGCTGTCTGCATTCGCAGTCTGGAAGCTCCACTGTATTTGGTGAAATGAAAAACGCAGAAATCGCTCACTTTGCTGGTGGACATCTCAACTATGACATTACAAAGAGAAACGAACGTCGACTGAAAGCTTGTTTCCAGCTAGTGTTCGATTTTTCTCTAATTTTGTAACAGGCCTGGTTAGCGATCACTACATCATGGATATTGAACCACAAACAAGGCCGTTGAAAGGACCATGCGCATTATGAAACTGTAAGACTGAAAAAGTCAGGTACAGAACCGCTCCGAGGGACATTTCGGTTACAAATTAATGGGTTGAGACTCTCAAAAAAGAGCTAAAATGACACATTACAGGGACCCAAACCTCAGGACATGATGGTATCACAGACTCGATGCCAGCCCACATGTGGTAAATCCACGAGAGCCTCATGAAGCGTTGGAAAAAAGCAGCAGAAGGCTAAACAAGAGAATATTGACACAAGAGATACAGATAGAAGAGAACGCGAACGAGCTCAGATCAACACTGCGGACCGGTTTGCAATGAAATGGATTGGAAGCCAGGGTGCGAGAACACATGACATCTTCTTCCCCACTTGCAAGACACAGGACGAACTAAGTCGGTGGCCTGAGGGCAGCTGGAAAGATTTGTTCAGAAATACCAGGGAATGGCGGCGGACCTAATAGACGATCTGATAAGCAGATAGCTCAACACAGACCAAGGGGACCATCTTCAGCTCACTGAGCAGCAGACAACGCAGAGCTAGATGACATCTCGATAGTAGATGTATCGACAGCAATGAGTCAACGAAGAACCACATGGGCAGTGGGGGCAAATGTGGTAACCAACAAAGTGCACAGGAACTGAGTTCAAGTCTCGGTCACGGCAGTCACAGACTACCTAAACGAAAGATGGAAACGAGGTATTCTACATTAATAATGAAAACACTGCAAAGTGATCTCTATTTCAGTACCCAGGAAGAATCTTGAAGTGGGCAACCTCAAGCCGATATCACTAACTTCGTGCACGAGGAAGCTAATGGAGCATGCAATAGTACATATACTCCAGGAATACGAAGGGAAAAGGAAGGTACTTTCCGAAACAACGCAAGGCTTTAGGAGCAAGTTGTCCACGCAGGACGTCATGCTCTAGCTCAAAGAAAACATCATAGGCGCATCCAACAAATGGAGCGCCAAACCTATACCTCCCCAAAGCAGGTAAAGCCGTGTCTACGGACAACTTGAGACCCATCTCATTAACCTCGTGTGTGGGAATACTCATGGAGACGATGGTTCGGGATCGCCTCTCTCCATACATGGAGGGTAAGGGCCTCTATGCAGACACTATGTTCGGGTTCCGCCCGCACATGTCTGCACAGGATGTCCTACACCAACTACACAGGGACATAATACGACCCACAGCCATGCAACAAAACGACAAGGCCATTCTCGCCCTCGATTTTAAGGGAGCGTTTGACAATGCTAAACATGGCACCATACTCTCTCACTTGAACACCACTAACTGCGGGGCGAAGGCCTTCGCCATTGTCAGAGACTTCCTCTCTGCGCGTCAGGCACTCCTCCGGATCGAGGACGAGGAATACGGCCCGTACCCTATGGGTACACGAGGTACACCACAGGGGGCGGTGTTATCACCGCTCCTTTTCAACATCGCCATGATGCACCTGCCTGGCCGACTGGCTCAGGTGGAGGGCATAAAAGACGCACTCTACGCAGACGATATTACAATCTGGACCACCGAGGGGAGCCTTGGGGAGATGGAGGACCGCCTTCAGCAGGCCGCCTCCATAGTCGATGCATATGCTGCCGACTGTGGTCTCCAATGTGTTCCCGCCAAATCAGAGCTTCTACACGTCAGGCCAAACCACAAGGACAACACGTCTCTGCACATATCTGTGTCGGGCGGTCCCATCAGAGAAGTGGCAGAGCTCCGGATCCTGGGTCTGTTTATCAATAACAAACTTAAGGCGGACTCTACTATATCGAAACTCAAGAGCATAGGTGAACAGGTAGGGCGCATGATCCACCCTGTTTCCAACAAGCGGGGTGGTCTGCGGGGCAGGGACGCGCTACGACTCGCCCATGCCTTCGTGACCAGCCGGATCCTCTACACCGTGCCGTACCTACGCACCACCAAACAACAAGACGAGCGCATTCACGCCATCATCAGGAAGGCAACAAAGCGAGCATTGGACCTCCCGGTGGCTACCTCCAACGCCAAACTGAAGGCGTTGGCAGTGGTAAACTCCTATCAGGAGTTGCGGGAGGCCCACCTCGTGAACCAATATACGCGGCTATCGCAGACGGTTCCTGGGCGCCGCCTGCTAAACCGCTTACACATTCAACACATATGCATACCAGAGGGGACGGAGAACAGCCCGGTGCTATGGCGCCACATGCTCTTGGTCGCTCCGCTCCCTCGTAACATGGGCATGGCTTCACATGAAGGCAGACGACAAGCGCGGGTTCGCACGCTTGAGAGGCAGTATGGATATAAAGAGGGCGTCTACTACGTGGACATCACAGGGCCGTCGCCCACGGGATTCTTCACGGCTGCCGTAGTCCACCGGGGAATGAATGTCGATGGGCTATCTTTTCGGGCCCCAAATTCAACACGAGCGGAGGAAGTCGCAATAGCTCTCGCTGCCGCCGATCCAAAATCGAGAAGAGTTATCACAGACTCTCGCCGGGCCTGTGAACATTATCTTGCAGGCGAAATATCCCCTCTTGCCTCCCAAATTCTAAGACGCGCTCCCGCCGATCCAACTCGCACAAAAGTGATTTGGGCTCCTGGCCACCAGGGTCTACGAGGCAATGAGGGCGCTGATGCGGCCGCCCGTGCGCTCACACACCGGGCTCCTCATCCTAGCTCTCCTGGCTCATAAGTTCATAAACCGCTTCTGCGGTTCCGCGAAATCCTAATTCATTATTGCGACAGCCACCGTCACTACCCAGTTCCCGCCAAGGGGCTGAGTAAGGCGGAGGAGCGAATTCTGCGGCGCCTGCAGACAGGAACTCTTCTCTGTCCTGCCATAGCAAAACACTTTGATCCGAACACAGATGGGCGCTGCCCGCACTGTGGAGAGATCTGCGATATCTTTCACATGGTGTGGATGTGTACTCAGAATCCTCACCTTCCCCCACCCCCACCCGAGAGGCATGGGAGACTGCCCTCCTCAACTGCTCCACACTGGAGTCTCAAAGGGCTCTAGTAAAGCGGGCGCGAGACGGGGCCTCGTCGTGCGGTGTCCCGGACTAAGGATACCGACCTTGTAGCAGGGTTTTTTGACCCTCAAACTCTCTTTGCATATAAAAGTTTTTCACCACCACCACCACCACCAAACCTATACCGGGCCTGAACCTCAATAATGCTTTTGATAACGTCAAACACGAGGACATAGAACTAATCTAGCGGCGATTGCCCCTGGCAGGAGGATCTACGATCACGTTAGAGAATTCAGAACTGAAAGAACAGCAGAAATAAATCAAGGAAACATCAAGTGCTAAACTTTTAAGCTAGGAGACAAGGGCACCGCGCAGGGCTCATTGACCTCCTTTCTTATTCAGCATAGTATTGAAGAACCTGCCACTACTGAAGACCGTCAAAGAGATAAAAGAAACGCTATATGCGCATGGCATAACAATATGAATACACACAGGCAAAGATATGCAAATAGAAGAAAGTCTTCAACAAGCAATCGATGTTGTCCAAGAATACGATGAATGGGCTGGGTTAAAATGGTCGCCAAGCAAGTACAAGCTTCTACGGATCCGGCGGCGAGCAAATGCGATATCAACACAGGAGACTTTCTTGTAGAGGTAAATGAGACATCGGTTGCCAGAGTGGACAAAATCAGGGTCCTGGACGCAAAACTCATGGACAACAGAAAGAACACCGAGAAAATAAACAGACTTAAGTCGACTGTTAAGGTACCAACCAGGCACATAAGGCGAATAGCTATCAAAAGACGAGGAGTCAAAGAGAAGGATCTTCGCCCAAAGGTTCCAGCTTTTGTCATAAGCAGAGTAGTATTCGCCATCCCCGACCGCAAGCTGCGGCGGCCGGAAAAGAACGAAATAGAGGGGATCATTAGGCAGGCATATAAAGCAGCCTTGAGGCTACCGCACTACACCTCTACGAAAAGACTTCTTCAGCTTGGGGTCTACTCCAATACCACGGAACTTTGCGAGGCACATTTATTTGCAAAAATATGAAGGCTCCAAACCACACCCGCGTGGTGGAAGATCCTGTGCAACCTTGGACTAAATTATAGAATCACATAAATAACGCGCTGACAAAACTACAGGCCAAAGTGAGGAAATTACTCACTAATAAACGAATTCCAAAAATCATGCACACTGCTTTTCACGAAGGCAGGAGGAGAGCAAGAGCAAAGGTCCTTGAAGCCATGCTAAAAGGCTCGGAATACACCGCCTACATAGATGTGGCGGAATATGAAGGATGTGACTCCTTTGTGGTAGTGGGTGCGGGCCACTCGAGTGAAACATTAAAGGCCGGTTCGGTCAAAAAAAAGAACTCAAGGACAGCGGAGGAGGCTCCTATCGCCAAGACAAAGGTCTGCAACAAAGCAATCACCATTATTAGCGACTCCAAGGTAGCTATAAAAAACAAATCCTAAAGCATCAAGACTGGAACCAACGAGAGGTGTAACTAATATGGGTGCTGGCACACTAGGTTAACAGGGAAAATGAGATGGCTCACACTGTAGTTTGAGGTTATGTCAGCCGAATAATGAGCCGGGTTGAACCCCCAATTTCATGAGAGATGCATTCATATTTCCACGCGCCTAACCCGCCGCGCGGCCTCCGCGCTGAGTCGAAGACGACGACGAAGCTGCGGTGGGCTCTCGCGGCGGGTTAGGCGCGTGGCAATATTATTTCACACCTGCACTAATTAGTTTAAACTGAAAAGCAGGATATATCCGCCACGAGACAAGAAGCTCAACATTTTCCAGCAGGAAAGGTGTTGTCGGCTCCATATGGAAGCCTTCCTTAGCCCGTCGAAACTAGTACTCATGCATGAAACGCAATAGAATCCACCTGGCAAAGAGTTCGGCGTGATAGCTGTTACGACCACATTCTGTGGACCTGGAAACAGGCACCTGCATTAGCGGAATTACTACCAGTCCCTCTACAGGGCGGTGGGAGGCTATACTGGCTAGCTCAGACCCGTTGACAGAAGTCCGAGCAACTGAGTAGGCTCCCAAGGTCACCGAGAGGCATGGGATCGAGGCCACCTATTATAGTCCCAACATTTGGTTTAGTACTTACAACACACTCTTTTCCGACCCAAACAGTCTAACACGGTGCGGTTTCGGTGTCCATCTGGAAACTGAACCACCCGTGGGCATTTCCCGTTCTGAAAACCACCAGATGCTCTAGACCACTACCAGCAAAGTGGTCAAAAGTGCGAATAAGGCTGTACCTAAGAAGTAGGCGATAATTTGCTTCAAGCAATCTGTTGCAGGCAGGATTTAAAGGGTCAGTGCCTGATGCAAGACAACACTCTGAATCAAGCATGCGTCACTGGTCGTTCACATCACTTTCTATTCCAGTCGTTCATTCCACTCGCATGTAACACTATTTCGGTCCCGGACACGGAAGCCACATTCCAACCTTCGCGTCTTTTTTTTTGTCGAAGAGGGGTTCAGGTTGCCACCGATAAAATGACCTAGTTACGCACCTTTTCTTTACTTAAATCCAGGGAACGGTCACGATTGCAAATGAGGTTACACTGAGAACTATACAGTTTTGTTTGCTTCATGAAAGCGGATCCTTGAGCCCGTGAATTGCGCAGGGGACGCTTCCCCGGCGCTTTCCAACCGAGACCGTAGACGAAAGAAGGCCAAGTGTGCACGTCAACACAGCGACGTCCAGCCCGGCAACCGCCGTTTAAACATTAAAAAAGACCTGTAGCTCCAGACCTGACGGCCGCTAGTGCAAGTAGACGTATAACTGATTAGGGCGCTAAGCCGGTAAGCTTAGGTCCACTTTTTTATGCGAAGCATAGTACTTTAGCTACCACTTCAGCCCTTCACCGTGGTTATGCGCCTCCAAATCACGTGATACATGACGTCACACCACGTGACACGATGACGTCACGACAATAGAGAAACGGGGGCCCACTTCGCGCCGTCGCTGTGGTTGTGCGCCTCCAAATCACGTGATACATCACGTCACACCACGTGACACGATGACGTCACGACAGTGGAGAAACGGGGGCCCACCTCGCGCCGTCGCTGCGGTTGTGCGCCTCCAAATCACGTGATACATGACGTCACACCACGTGACACCATGGCGTCACGACAGTTGGAGAAACGGGGGCCCACCTCGCGCCGTCGCTGTGGTTGTGCGCCTCCAAATCACGTGAAACGATGATGCCACACCACGTGACACGATGACGTCACGACAGTTGAGAAACGGGGGCCCACCTCACGCCGTCGCTGTGGTTGTGCGCCTCCAAATTACGCGACACGATGATGCTTCGCATTCTCCAGGCTTAACCAAGTTAAGCCTCAGCCCTTTTTTTTCTCACCCGCTTCCTGCTTTGAAGCCAAGGGTGCTTGGCGATGTGATTTCCTCCTCTCTGCCAGCTTCAACAATTGTTCCTAGGATCTGGTACGAGGCGCGTGGTGCAAGTGCGCGGACGCTGTGGTCTCATTTTCCTCTCGGCGTCCATCCTTTCTATCTCCGGCTCCTTGATATCAGAGCGGCGCGCTGGCGATGCTTTTGCCCCCTCCTTTCAAGCTTCTATCGTGCTCTCCATCAGCCATTCAATGCAGTTCGCTTGCGCTGCGAGTCGCCCCCCCCCCCCCCGTTCCATCTTCTGTGATGTTTTTCATTATCAGCTTCATGCTAGAACTGTCGATTACTCGGCGAGTTTAAATTTCTTACTGGCTTCCATTGTGCTTTTGTTCACCTGGTCACTGCAAGGAGAGCCGAGTGCGCTGCGCATTATGTTCCTCTCCTAGCTTCCGCCCCGCCAAATCCCACTCCGAACAAATCATATGGAGACGACTCCAGACGCGAACTCTTCTCAACCTTCAGCTTCTATCCTAGTTCCGCCCAGTGTCACCAGAGTGCACGCTCTGCGGAGAATGGCTTTCCGCTCTAGATCACATTCAGCTCTGCTGCCCTGCCGATACTCGCCGAAAAAGGACAACCCGCCATCAGAATATGGGAGCCCCAACTTCGCTTTGTTAACCGGGGTGCCGATTTCATGGCCCTACGTTTCCTGGACACATACGCGTAACGTGGGGGCTCTGCGGTGGCTCTGAACTTTTGAAGGGTCCAAATTCTCTTGTGTAATAAAATTTTCCACCCATCCAACCAACGGCCTTCCCCTCATCCGCTTCCTACTAAGAGAGCCGACTGCGCTGGAGCTGCTATTTCCCTTCCCTCCCAGCTTCTACCATGCGATCCGTCGCCCGAGCGTTCTAGGAGAAGCCGGCTGTACTAACGCCGCTCTCTCCCCCCCCCCCCCCCCGACCCCTCCTGTTACAGCTTCCAGGCTCTAGATAGCACCCGCTTTGCCTCTCCAGCGGATGAAGTGAGTTTTGCTTGAAAAAACAGCTCCTGCTTGAAAAAACACCCTAACTATTCCTGCCAGCAGTGTTAGACTTTGAAGATGTAGCTTCTTAGCAAAACGCTAAAAAGCAATAGATACTTTGTGTACTTTTGTTTCAGTAAATTCTATTAAGATGTTTATCTCGAGAGATGATAGTGGCGCAGATCTGCCGAAGGTGGAGGATACCAGTGATCACGATAGCATTTGGTAACATCCTTGTCAGCCTATTTTTCCGTTACGAGACATGTTTTAGGCTGCCAGGTAAATTACTGAGGCACTGCTGTTCACACTAATGTAGTCAAACTGAGGATAGGCTCTAAAATACGAGTCTATTGGGCGACTATGTGCTGTTCAGCAAAAAGAAACAGCTCACCGGAGGAGAAAGTGACGGGTACTTTGCACTCGTCGGGATCACTTTTCTGAGTACGTCGCACGACATCAAATAAATGTTAAAATAAAAGCAAATTTTATTCCATGTAAATTGTACACATTATCTTCCTGCTATTTCAAAGCAAAAAACTTCTATGCACGAAAAACAAAACGGTCCCACTCAGCAGAAGAAAAAAGAACTAACACGTTATACAACAATGTTGAACGTCATTTTTCGCAATTCTTTCATGATTTTACATCGTGGTTCCGTGCCACAAGTGTTTCAATAAGTTGTGTAAACATGTCAGGTAAATAATGGTTTCTTGTTTCCTTTGTATAGGTTACCAATACCAACGGTTTAACATATTTGTCTGTTTTTTATAATGCTGCATCGATTTTACCATAATCGATTTTACCATTCTTCAAAAGCGTTTGAATAATGATAGCATGTCAGCAGTGCATAATTAAAATGCTCCTGCGCAGGAAGTGTTTCTAGATGCATACTTGAGAAAGAGAAAAAAATTTGTCCCATATTGTGACGGACTAGAAGACGACGAAGCGGGCAGTGGCATGGGCAGGAGCGCTCGTGCTAGGCTCGCAGACATTAAATCATATCATCGCCATCGGTCATGCAGTCATTTCTTCATCGCTTGCCGTCACGTAACATTTGGTCGAGGTGCTGGGTACCTTCTTCATCCCGGTCCCGGAGCTTAGGAGCCTGCTGTACACCGAGGTCTGCTGTGGAGAGCTCACGGCTTCGCACCTCCCGGCGCTTTCCCAGTCTGCCAGGTATGCCCCGACGCCGCCGCTCTTCACCGCCCCACCCCAAGCCCCGACCAGAAGACACGACGACACAACGACCGCCGCAACTGTCCTGTGACCCCACTCACCGCCCACATGAGAACCCACATGAGGCCCTAGAAGACCCAACGACCTACGACCCCACTGAACCGAGACCGCCGCCACTGACCAGAGAACCCATTGACCACCGACACTCACACGAGAAACAAGTACCCCTGTCCCTGCCGTTGGGTGTGTCCACGGGCCTCGACGTTGACTTCCAGAAACCGGTGGCTCCTCAGTCTTCGTGGACCTGGCTTCACCCGCTCATCATCTCTTTCATCGTGACGGCAAGCCCTTCATCTTCTCTTCTCTGTTCATATGTTCTGCCACGTCCATCGTCACGTCCTGCTTGTCATCGTCTGTGGCATTCTTCTAGTTCGCGCGATCGGGACGATCGCTTCGTGGCCCCGAGTCATGTGACGGACTAGAAGACGACGAAGCGGGCAGTGGCATGGGCAGGAGAGCTCGTGCTAGGCTCGCAGACATTAAATCATATCATCGCCATCGGTCATGCAGTCCTTTCTTCATCGCTTGCCGTCACGTAACAATATTATCAAAATTGCGTGGCACATTCAGGCTGTATTTTGCAAATATTCATTTTAACTTGAATTTTGTTCCCCTGGCACCACTAGAACCTGCGTTATGTGACGGCGCAGTCGATTTTCAGCACGCAGTTTTGTTTACCAACTGAAGTAAAAAGCTGGACACATCAGCTGGAGGAAGCAAAAGCTGGAGGAAGCAAAACAATCGAGTGGCAGTATATACTTTAAAGGCACCAGTTTTTCCCCAATACCTTACGGTAACTCGCATGTCATATTTTGGTCAGGGTTAATACCAACCACCTCGAAGGAACGCTTGTCATGCAATCACTTCATCCTTTATCAAATAGCGAAAAAAGTGTCATTACAATAGAATGTTGAGTAAAATTGGCCCTGGCAGCGCCTAGCTAGCAGGCTACCTATATTTTCTTTTTCGTGGCTTAATGATAATTGATAAGTGTCTAGGTAGCGAACACTCACAGAAATCAGCATAGCGAAAGCTTCGCGCCAGTGTGAAAGTGTTCGGACAGAATTTTAGCACATTTCTCGCGATGCTTCTACATAGGTTCAAGATGTACTGGTAGAGCTGGGACCGGAAATTTCAATACTCGTAAAAGGTGTTCAGACCACCTTATCTGTAAGTAGCAAAATTTAAACTCTTACCTGCTTCCCTGCACTGCACTGAAAACTAACTGTGGTTGCAGGAACACGCCGGAGAATATGTTACCCTTACAGGTGATGGTCAACTTGCCATTCGAGAAACCGTGCTCACATTAATAGGCTATGCAGCGGAAAGCTTCAAAACGCACCCACCTGATATCATCGTCCTACTATCAGGGTAAGAGAGACCGTTGTGGTCTGCTTCACGTTTGTCACCTTTGCAACCAACCGCCTCAGCCCTGTCAGCGTGGGTGTTTGTTTGGAGGATGCTTTGCCGCAGCTGTCGGACTAAAGCCGCTCTGAGGACACGGCCCTCCCTCTGGCGTGGGTGTCGAGCTGACGGCCATATAGTTAAATCTAGATGCTGCCGAGGCTAGGATGAACCTAGTCCATGTAGGAGGGCCGCCGGTAGACTGTGTAGGCTTCAGGTGTAAATAAAGGCAGAGAACTAGTGCAAAGGCACTGGCAAAGTATGTCACTAGGGCTAGGCCCTCTGGTCAACTGCGGCAACATGTCACGGTTCTCGGACAAACTTAAAAAAATCTTAAAACGCCCTTCACTATCTGTGAGGATAGTTTCAGCGTCAGCTGGCAGTATTTCGTGTGGCAATGCTTTGTGATTATGCAGTTTAACAAGAATAATTTTAACACAACTTCCTTCCAAGTTTGATTTGGTTATTTCATGTCAAATGTGACTAGTTAATCCATGTGTTGTTCGCAGCCGTCGAGCTCTGTACATGTGCTTTCAAAATGAATTTCAGTCAAGCGACAGTGTAAATCCCTGGGCCAGCCTAGCTGGACGCACAAACACGGAAGAAACTGAAACGGGAACACAAGCTATTTCTTTTATAAAAATACCGCCACGTTTGGTTGTCGCGCCGTTTATGTTCTAGCATAATGTATTGAGTGTAACGTCCTTAGTATGCGAGTGGACCACCAGGTTCACCGTAGAGGAGGACTCTGGATTATTTTCATCCACCAAGGATTCGTTACCGGGCGATGACATCGCAAAGCACAGGGATGAGGTTTTGTGATTCGTCTTCGTCAAAATGCGGCTGCCGCCGCCCAGTTTTAATGCCACGGCGCTGGTCTCGAGAGCCGACGGACAAAGCCATTTAGCAACCGCGGCGGATTTTTGAGGCGCATATGCATTTGACTTTTGCGCGCCTCGCTTTTTCTGGAATCCTTGTGTGGATATGGAAATACACAATGGAAAGGGAGCGGAAAATGGAGTCGCGTCGAAGCACAGGCGCGGGCTTCCACCTGCCTGTGCCAGGTGCGCCGCCTAGATGACAAAAGCTGCTGAGGCGGAGAAGACGTAGGACATGTAGATGTTGGAACGGGCGCAGGCTTGCGGCTGTCACCCAGCGTAGAACTTCTTTTCGTGAATTCTCGCTTGAACTGTCACGTGATTGATGACGTACTTATTTTACGGAACGACACAATCTTTGGGAAATTTCCCCATTATTGTGCCAGGGTAAATAGACCTCCTCAGCCCGCTAGGGACACTGACGAGAGTTCTTTGAAAATTTGGATATGGAGGCCTAATTGTACCACCTAAGTTTACCACCATATATACAACGAACTTCAGTGGTCAGCATCGGATATTGGCAATCTGAGTATGACGTCATCGGAAAAAGAATAATCAGTTTGTTTGTAATCCAAAGAAGCCATACACAGTGTTGTGAAAAGTACAGACATGTAAAACGAATGCGAGCAAAAGTACGAGTGAACTTTAATCAGCAACAATAAAATCAGCAGCGACAGAACGCGTTAAGGCAACCAAAGTGTTCATTTAGGATATCGTAAGAGTATTTTATTGCTTTATATTCACACCGGTGAACCTTTGGCATTTCCTTTGTTTTCAGGCGAAGAATGATTCGTGCGAGAGGATCCACAGAACGCAAGTACGGTACGACTCTGTTCGATCCTCTAGGCATGACACAAACTAAGTGCGAGGAAAATAATCTATGTTGAAACACTGGGCGCTTTAGTAAACGGCAAATTTTCTCCAGAAACACTTCTTGCCTGAATAGTTCAAAATACGAACTAGCCCCAAACCAAAACACGAAGAGCATAACATATCACTGAATGAAACACCCAAAGAACAGGCTTGGCTATTAGCACTTCGAGGAAGCAGCCTTGGGGCCATCAAAGAGACAATCAATGCAATAATAGCTAGTATGCCTCAAGTAAAATCTTCTGTCTTGGCTGCTCCTATTTACACATCCTTCTATGCATTTACTTGAACACTTACACTACATAGTAGCGGCAACGCTCCAGATAATATTTGTAACTTCGGCCAAAATATCATCAAAAACCATGCATCGACTCATTAAAAAAATATTTTGAAAGATCCGTTCATTCCTCTTTAAAAAATACAAAAGATAAGAACAAAGAGTGGGCAGAAAAACACGTCCAGCTGTGTTGGACAAAAAATATTGAATATTTGAAGTAAGGTTACAGTACACCGTCTAATGGGGGACTTCAGTGTGAAGGTAGGCAACTGGGCACAGGCGACTAGGGCACAGGCTCCAAGAATAGCAAAGGAGAGATATTAGTAGAGTTCACAGAGAGAAATACTTTACTGACCGTGACCTTCTTTCGTAAACGTAAGAACAGGAAGTGGATATCGAAGAGCCCAAACGGTGAGACAAAAAATGAAGGAGCCTTCATACTGTGCTCTCACCGTGTAGGATATGGACGTCGTTGGAAAGGTGCCTGTTGTTACTTCAGAATTAAGCTTATACTTGAGAAGGAAACGAAAGAAATTATTGAATCTGAAGCCCTTTGAAGGGTTAGCTGTAAGAGAGAAAGTATATGAATTCAGGATATCGCTGCAAAAGAGATATTCAGCTCTGGGGAAGGAGACCTTGTTGAAAGAAGGAACGGTAGTCAGACATCTATCATTACGGAATGTGCAGTAGAAGTAGGCGGTAGGATGGTTTGGCAGGATGCCGTCAAGGTATCTCAGGGGAGAAAAAATCTTATTAAAAACGCCAAAGCATGAAAGCCTCTAACTTTACGGACAGAATCAAACTGGCAGAGCTACCAAATTCAATACATAAGCGCAAGTTAGCCGACATAAGGAAGTTTAACATGAAGAAAATGAAACAAACTCTAAAGAACGCAGGTAGCCTAATAACAGTGAAGCGAAAACTAGGCATAGGTGAAAGCCAGATGTATGCGCTAGGAGATAAAGAGCGCAATGTCATTACCAGTATGTATAAGACAGTTGAAAACACCGAAGAGTTCTACACAAATCTGCACGGTAGGCAGTGTACTCAGAGCGTTACTGAGAGGGGCAGTAGTGCAGAGCAATGGGACATCCCGCCACTACCGAAACAGGAACTAAAGACAGCCTTAGGAGGAATGAAAAGGGGGAAAGCAGCTGGTTAGGATCAGGTAGGAGCACATCTCTTGAAGCGAGATTGTGCTTGAAAAACTAGCCACCCTGTATATGCAATGCCTTATACCCTCGAGCATGCCGCAAGCTTGGAAGAACGCTAACGTTATCTTCATTCAGAACAAAAGAAATGCCAAGGACATGAAAATTTACAGGCCGATCAGCTTACTGTCTGTTGCCTACAAGCTATTTACTAAGGCAGTCGCAAATAGAAACAGAACAACCTTAGACTTCAATCGACCATATGACCAGGCAGGCTTCATAATGGATAGTCGACAATAGACCATATCCACGCTGTCATTCAGGTGATAGAGAAATGGAGAAATGCAAACAATATAACCAGCCCGTATACGTAGCGTTCATGGATTACGGGAAAGTATTTATTTATTTATTTATTATTTATTATTAGTACCTCAAATGCCCCTTGGTGTGGGGTATTACATGAGGGATGGGCATAATGTTCAAGTGAAGAGTGGTTCGATGGCAGTCTTGAAGGAATGTGGGTCGGAGTGGCGCACAGCGTCGACAGGCAGTTTGTTCCAGTCCCGAGCGGTCTGAACAAAAAACGAACGAAGATGTGCTGTGGTCTGTGCTGGGGGCGGATAGACGGCTTTAGGATGGCTGGTGCGGCTTGACTGTCGATGAAGTGGTAAGATTGCTGAAACATTAAGTGGCGTATGGTAGAATTTGTGAAAAAGGCACAGCCTGAAGATGCAGCGTCGCTTTTCAAGATTAGTAAGATTAGCCCGCGATTTGAGTGCAGTGACACTGGAATGATAGGAGTAGTCTGAGAAAATAAACCTTGCAGCGCGATTTTGTAGAGCTTCGAGGGTGTTAGAAAGATTAGCTTGATGGGGATCCCAGACTGAGCATGCGTATTCTATTTTAGGTCTGATAAATGTAAGATAAGTAAGTGTTTTCACGGATGCAGAGGCTAGGCGCAAGTTTCGACGGAGGCAACCAAGAGTGCGATTGGCTTCGTTAGTAACTTTCATTATATGCTCTGACCAGGTTAGTGTATCTGAAAGGGTGACGCCAAGGTATTTGTAAGAGTGGACAGATAAGATTACCGAGCCACAAATGGTGTAACTTGATGCCTGATAGTTTTTCCGACGGTGAAAGGAAAGCAAAGACGTTTTGTTAGTGTTTAGGCACATTAACCATTTGTCGCACCAAGTTTCAATTCGTTTAAGGTCATCCTGTAAAATTCTAGAGTCAGAGGTGGTGTGGATGGGGCGGTAAAGTACGCAGTCGTCTGCGAAAAGGCGGATGTTAGAGGATATGTTACTAGGCAGGTCATTAATATAAATTAGAAACAGCAATGGTCCGAGTACTGTACCTTGGGGGACTCCGGAGAGGACTGGAGAAAAAGACGAGGAGCAGTTGTTAGCGTACACAAATTGCTTTCGGTTCGTAAGGAAATTAGAAATCCAATCTAATACAAGGGGGTTAATGCACAATCTTGAGAGTTTAAGTAGTAGTCTCTGATGGGGAACTTTATCGAAGGCCTTTTCGAAATCTAAGAACAGCGCGTCTACAGGTATGTTCAGGTCTAGGTTAGAGCTTATGTCATTTATGAATGAAGCTAATTGTGTATCACATGAGAGGCCCTTGCGAAAGCCATGTTGTCTAGGATTGAAAAAATTAACAGATATTAAAAATTTTACTATGTGAGAGTAGAGGACGTGTTCCATTACCTTGGAACAAACACTTGTTAGTGAAATGGGACGATAACTGGAACATAAATGTGAAGGACCTTTTTTCGGGACTGGAACTATTTTGCCCACTTTCCAGTCTTCCGGCACCACTCCTGATGACAATGACTGCTGAAAAATATTGCATAGGATCACACTTACAACAGTTTTTGTGCTCTTTAGTACTTTAGTGTTGATACCATCAATTCCGGATGAGGATGTTAGCTTTAGTGATTCAATTATTTTGGCTATACCGGAGGCATTAAAAGTGATGTCGGACATGAATGAATGGTGGCACTGGGGAAAATCTGGTAAATTATGATCAGGTTCTTTTGTGAAAACAGAGCAAAATGCGGTGTTAAGTTCTTCGGCTGCTTGACTGTCTGGAATAGGACAATTCTGGCTGTCGTACAGTTTTAATGGCTGAGAGCGC
The DNA here is from genome assembly GCF_055824585.1 of Amblyomma mixtum. Classification (NCBI taxonomy): domain Eukaryota; kingdom Metazoa; phylum Arthropoda; class Arachnida; order Ixodida; family Ixodidae; genus Amblyomma; species Amblyomma mixtum. The sequence continues at coordinate 102,989,608 of NC_143021.1, read as the reverse complement.
TTTGGGTTAATCGTATTCCAGAATTTTTTAGGATTAGTTTTTATCATGTTCGGAAGAATTTCAGAATAAAAATGGCGCTTTGTTTTGTTAGCTTGTGATTCGAATTCCTTTTCTGCAGCGTAATACTTTTGCCAGGTGCACTGCGTGTTAGTTCGTTTAGCAGAGCGGAAAAGTCTTTTCTTTTTATTATTGAGGCGTTTGAGCGCATGATTGAACCATGGTGATGACTGTTTTTCTGTTACAGTGATAGTGGGTATGTATGATAGTACCAGGTCACGTATTTTAGTCTTGAACAGCAACCAGTTAGTTTCTACGGAGCGTATCGAAAAGTCACGAAGCAGCCAGATGGAAAATTCTTCGAGTGCTGTGTTAATTGCAGAATAATTGCCTTTCTCATAAAGTGTTATTGTTTTTGTTATTTTCGATGGATGCAGTAATTTACAGTATAAGGAACCATGAACAACAGAATGATCGCTAAGACCAGGCAAGTATGTGATTGGGGAAAGCTTGTCAGATTGAGTTGTAAGTATCAGGTCTAACGTATTGGATGAATTTATGCCAGACCGCGTCGGCTGTGAAACTACTTGTGTTAGTCCAAAGTTAAGGCATGTGTTTACGAAATCGCTTTCAGCATTGTTTTTGGATAGGGTTGAGGCGGGGTTTGACCAGTTAATGGAAGGGAAGTTAAAGTCACCGAAAATCAGAATGGGAGATTGATGATAGGTTGCGGTAACGGAAAAAAGCACCTCGTGAAATTCAGCGACAAAAGAACTACTAGCGTCTGGGGGACGATAACAAGCGCCGATTACTAAGGGGGGATAACAGGAGTTGCTGAGAACGAATATTATTTCCAGTGCGGATGAAGTTTTAATTTCGATGCATTGAAGGCTTCTCTTGGCAGCAATTAGAACGCCACCTCCCCTTTTGTTAGTTCTGTCACAGCGAAAAACATTTAAATCGGAAGAGAGAGAAAGGATCTCCGAGTCGGCAATTGAAGAGTTTAACCATGTTTCTGTGAGAATAATGAGGTTAGACTCTGTGGTGTGAATCAGATTACGAAGAGCATCAAGTTTAGGCAGGAGGCTTCTAATATTAGTGTATAAAAAGGAAGTGTTGGAAGGGCTAGAGCGGGGACGATTGGCTTCTACGAGTTTAAAGCGTGCGGCACTACCTTCTGAGTACTGTGATCGAACGTGTATGTTTTCTTCCCGATGATTAGCTTGTCTTGTCGAAGTTTGAATTTTTTTTCGTCTTGTGCTTTGCAGAATTCAACAAGATGCTTCCTGGCCTTGACGGTGTTTGGGCAGTAGTCCTCAGATATGCTAAACTCTGTACCTTTCAACATTTTGGCGCATGAAAGAACCTTTTCCTTCACTTTAAAATGTGCAAATTTAACAATGATCGGTCTATTCCTGTCCGCCCTAAACTTTCCTAATCTGTGGGCTCTTTCAATGTCCACAGGAAGAATAGTCGTCTTTAATTTTGAGCTGCAGTGTTCGATAATAGTGGCCTCTGACTGGGCCCATGTTTCCTGCTCGTTATCTTCGTGGCCAAAGAAAAGTAGGTTTGACCTTCGGGACTGATTTTCTGAGATATCATTTCTGAGATGATTTTCTGAGATATATTTGACTCAGTGGAGACCTCAGCAGTCATGCAGGCATTGCGGAATGAGGCTGTAGAGGAGTTCCTGAAAATACTGGAAGATATCTATGAGTTAACAGCTACACACAGTCATTAATAGTCAGGAATAAAATTGCAATAAGGAAGGGTGTCAGGAAGGGCGATAGGATCTCGACAATGATTTTCACCGCCTGTTTACTGGAGGTGTTCAGAGGCCTGGATTGGAAACAGTTGGGCATAAGAATTAATGAAGAATACCTAAGTAATTTGAGATTCACTCATGCCATTTCCGTTGTAAGTCACTTAGGAATGAGCTGCGAAGCATGATCAATGAGTTAGACAGGCAGAGCAGAACGCTAGGTATTAAAATTAACGTCGAGAAAACCAAAGTAATGTTCAACAGCCTCGCAATGCCACAGCAGTTCACAATTGGTAGCGAGGAGCAGGAAGTGGCCGCTCTTGCAGATCATGACGCGTAACTAACTACGTAAAGGAATAAGAAAAGAGATGAGCGCATATGGCAGGTTCTCTCAGATCATGAATGGCAGTTTACCCTCAAACGTAAAGTTCACAACAGCTGTACCTTACCGATACTCACCTGTGGGGCAGAAACTTGAAGTCTAAGCGAAAAGGTTCCGCTTATGTTAAGGGCAACACAGTGAGCTATGAAAATAAAAATAAGTGTAACGTTAAGAGGCCGGAAGCGGGCAGAGTGGGTGAGGGAACAAATGCTGGTTAGTGACAACCTAGTCGAAATGAAGAGGAAGAAGTGTGCTTTGGCAGGGCATGTAATGCGAAAGAACGATAATGCGCAAGCAGGTCCTTGAGGGTAACGAAGTGGATTCCAAGAGAAGGCAAGCGTAGCAGGGGGGCGGCAGAAAGTTAGGTGGGCGGACGAGATTAAGAAGTTTGCAGCGATACAGTGGCCGCAACTGGCAAAGGACAGGGTTAATTGGAGAGACATGGGACAGGGCTTTGCCCTGCATTTGGCGTAGTCAGGATAGTGATGATGATGATAATGTATTTCCTGTTATAGAAATCTTCAAGGTAATGACTTTTTCTTTCAATGCGTTCCAAAATCTTTCTTTCGAAATTTTTCCATAGCGCCAATCAAGCAGTTAAGTGTGCCATAGAAAACGAATAGGGAACGTTTTTGAGGATAGCAAAACAGTATAGGCCTACCGACGCGATATCTGGGGATATATTGTTCGTTATAGTAAAATTGTAATTACAGGACGAAGTTGCGTTTTAAACTCTCTCCCAATAAAAAAAGTTCTTAATAATTGCTGGGTATGCAAGTGGCTTACACATTTTGGAACTTTAGGTTAAATTAGTTCACTTTCTGAATGACCGCAGTGCAAATGCATAGCGTTAATAGTACGTTAGTTCATGACTTTTTTTCATAAAAATAGTTTTGCATTGGTCGAGAAATTGTAGAAAAGCTGATGATAGGTGCCGGTTGACGAGGAAGGCCGTTACAGTAAGATGCTGCTAGAAAAAATAAAGGGGGTTGAGAAGCTTGTGCGTTCTGGGAGTTTGTAAAGAAAACTTGAAGCCGAATAATGAGGTGTATATGTGTGCGTGTGTAGCCTTAAATAAAAGAATCCGTGTATAGCGACCAATATGCAAACCTGTGAAGCCGATAGAGGGTACAACTACTGGGACGAGAAGCAAGAACTTACGAGTTACTTTCTTCTTTAAGGGAACTCAGCTACGTTAAATGAGTATAAAGATTAAATGCACTTAGTTGCATGACATTGAAGCAATGGCAGTTATTATTGATCAAATCCTCAAGAGTTTCACAGATAAAGCATCTAAGCATAGTTTCAACTTGTAAAAATTTTGCAACAAGTAGCTTGTGTTTTAGAAAACCTGGCAGTTTTTTAACCAAGGAAAAAAGTTAGTGATATGTTAGTGTGTGTTAGTGAGTGTGGGACCAGGCACGCTTTCGTCAAGGATACTCTACAATGGACCATATTTCCGCAACCAGTCAGGTGACAGAGAAATGCGCAGAATATAACCAGCCCCTGTAATAGCGTTCATTGATTCCGAGAAAGCATTCGACTCAGTAGTAACCTCAGAAGTCATGCAGGCATTGCGGAATCAGGGTGTAGAAGAGTGCGATGTGAAAATATTGGAAGATATTTACAACGATTGCACAACTACCATACTGCTCCATAAAGTCAGTAATAAAATTCCAATAAGAAAAGGTGTCAGGCAGGGAGACACGATCTCGCCTATGCTATTCACTGCCTGTTTACAGGAGGTATTTCGAAGCCTGAAATGGGAACAGTTGGGGATAAGAGTTAATGGAGAAAACCTAAGTAATTTGCGATTCGCTGATGACATTACCTTGCTAAGTCACTCAGGAAATGAACTGCAAAGCATGATCAATGAATTAGACAGGCAGAGCAGAACGGTGGGGCTAAAATTAACATGCAGAAAACCAAAGTAATGTTCAACAGCCTACCAAAGGAACTGCAGTTCGCAATTGGTAGCCACGTGCTGGAAGTAGTAAGAGAATATGTCTATTTAGGGGAGGTAGTGACAGCTGATCCAGATAATGAGAGGGAAATAACTAGAAGAATAAGAATGGGGTGGACCGCATATGGCAGGTTATCTCAGATCATGAATGGCAGTTTACCAATATCCCTCAAAAGAAAATTAAACAACAGGTGTATCTTACCGCTACTCACCTATGGGGCGGAAACGTTGAGGCTAACAAAGCGGTTTCAGCTTGAGTTAAGGACAACACAGCGAGCTATGGAAAGAAAAATGATAGGTGTAACGTTAAGAGATCAGAAGCGGGCGGAGTGGGTGAGAGAACAAACGCTCGTTAATGATATCCTAGCTGAAATCAAGACGAAGAAGTGGGCTAGGGCAGGGCATGTAATGCGAAGGCAAGATGACCGCTGCTCCTTAAGGGTAACGGAGTGGATTCCAAGAGAAGGCAAGCGTAGCAGGGGGCGGCAGAAAATTAGGTGGGTGGATGAGATTACGAAATTTGCGGGAATATGGTGGCCGCTGCTGGCGAAGGACAGGGTTAATTGGAGAGACATGGCAGAGGCCTTTGTCCTGCAGTGGGCGTAGTCAGGCTGATGATGATGATGATGATGATATGTTAGCCCATTAAAAACTCATCTCACAAAGTGGTGCTCTGCTTTATAAATAGGTGAACCGATTCCGCATGAACATTTTCAGTTGTGTTTGAGTAGCTTAATACTGGCTCGAGCGCGTGAGTCAGGATTTGTTAAGATTTGGAGTCATCAACCACTGATGTCGGTAATATTGTGCATATCCCGGCACAATACTGTGTATGAAATTGTACAAGCTACAGTAGGATAAACGGCAAGCTCATCAGAATATGGGCGTATCAATAAACATGCATGAAATGGTAGATCGTAACAAAAAAGTGGGCTGTCATTTTTCTCTGGTTAAAACTACTAAAGGATTGCGAAAACAACATCTGAGCGTAGCCATATAGTGTCGCGTGGGCCACATCGCCCACAGTGCCGCCGTTTCGCGTGCTCTTGCACGACCATACTGCGAATGCGCGAGGAGCGAGTGACGTAACTACGCACAGCTGGAATGGCGGCGGCCCCGGCACGCTAGGTGTGCGCCGCTACTGCGCATCGGAGAGAAGAGAGAGAGAGTCGATGGAGAGCGCGCGGCGGCGGCGCCGGCACTCTAGCTATGCGCCGCTACTGCACATGCGCAAGTGGCGAGCGCGGCGTCGGCATCTCTGAGTCACCCGCGCAGCGAGGGCGGCGGCTCACCAGCTGTGCGCCGTGTGACGTCACTGCTCCTAGCGCATGCGCAGTTTGGGCTTTCCTCGGCTCCGCGAAATGGCTCGGCGACTAGTGTAGTGTTGCTTTCGCAACAAAAAAGAGGGCCCAGTTATTGGGAGCCTGATGTAAGCTGAGTGGATGATAGATTAGAGATTTGAATTAGTGATTGATTGACTGCCTGATTAGGAGCGATGAACAAACTTTTACATATCTGGCAATATGAAGGCGTATGTTTAAGACAACTTTTTCAGGCTTAATCTGAGGATACAGCACATGTTTAGACGGTGCAGTCAAAATCTGCAAGGCGGAGCGAAAGAAAAGCTTTCAACCAGGATTCGGATGAATCAGGAACTCGTGTTCTGAATGATGAAAGAAGTAATCCAAAAGAGCTACTACTGGGGCTAGTTGAAAATACATACTTGAAGGAATTGGTGAGCGCTAAAAAACACGGAAAAGGGACGAACACACAGGACGAAGCGCTTTCTAACAACTGTTTAATCTCAAAAGGAACATGTGTGTATATAGTCATGTTCCTTTTGAGATTAAACAGTTGTTAGAAAGCGCTTCGTCCTGTGTGTTCGTCCCTTTTCCGTGGTTTTTATTGTTCACAAATTCCTTCAAGTAAGTAATCCAAATCAACAACGTTCATGTTTTTCTGTTGCAACTTTTGTGGCGGTACTTCTACGGCACGCCAATTTGTGAAATTGGTTGGTTCAATTTCAGGGCGGTCGTATGTGTTACCTATTTTAAAGATTAGCGCGATTTTTGTTCCTTTCAAAACGTGAAGCAGATAAATTGTAGGCAAGAACTGTGAAATTATGAAACAAAAATTGCCCGTTATTTTTGAGATTGCTCCGCGTAGTTATTTTCTGCTGGCCGCGGAAGAACGTTTGTTTTTTGAAGAATAGAAACAATGCCACAAACAGAAGAAGCGGTGGCTGGCATATACGGTGTTTTTATTAAAAAAAAACAAAAGCTAATGTAGGCATCAGCTACATTAGTCCTTGTCCAAGTTCGCGCTGCTATTCAGGAAAATGTCGTACCAACTCACCCAAGCTTCCGCTTTAACATGCCTCCCAGGAAAACATGAGCAAACGTGCTAGGTGTAGCTTGTTGGCAAAGTCAATATCAGCGATTATTTCTTCATCTCGCCAATTGTGCACTAACCGATAGGACAGCTCAGGACTCGTAGCTGAATTTTTTTTTTTCTGGTCAGTCCACTTATTAAAGGCAATTTAGTGTACAATACAAAGCGCTTTGCGTCTGGGCTAGAGAAGACAACAGAAGACAAGTAAGCAGTCTGGGTGACATACCACTTCTTCTAATCACAACTATCTAGTCTCGGTCCGTTGCGCGAAAAAGAGCCTTTTTCTTATTATTTATTTATTTTTTGCTTGTGGATGTGCGGAAGCATGCTCTAGCCGAATTTCAGGAAAAGCGACTTCGGAATGCAATATCGGTTGATTTACTGACTTCCTAAAGACTAGCAGTTCGGGTCCAGCAGCTTGGTTATGAAATGTTGCTTCAATAGAAGCGAGAAAACGTAGTTCATGCATTATTATTTCATAGAATCTACCTTCAATAAAAGTATGTAGTTTGTTTATTTCAAGGCTCCTTTCGGTTTAATGGAGGCAAGCTGTGAATGAGATTTCAATGGATCATTTCTTATGGCTGGCGCGTGGTGCTTAATCATACAATTGTTCCCTATTACTATAACTAGCAAGTTAGTAGAGCCCTATGCGACCGTGGTTGAATAGCAGTTAGGTTAACGAAATTAAGGGCTGAGCCGCCGAAAATCCTTGCATGAACGTTATTCACCGTTCATTATACTAAAACGGTGCCTCGCAAGGAGACATCACTATTCTAGAAATATATACATAGCAGCGTGGGGTAGAGGTTCAATGGTGACTCGGTGACTGCACCATGGCGCAGCCACCTAATCCATTTACCTTCGCGATGCAGCGGACCTTCCTTGAGTTCGCCAGTGTCACCACTTCGCGCACTTTTACGTGCGTTCTGAGATACCCCTGGAGCATATGGGTGCAGGAGTCTCGGTCAGAAAAGAGGCGCTCTCGACTCAGCTTGGCAAGCTCAACCAGAGACAAGCAACCAAATGACAAGCGGTTTGATCGTTTGGTGCCCAGCGTTTGCCGGTCATAAGCCAGGAATGGCTCAGAGCCAAAGTTTCACAAACAAAACAAACTTTATACAGCAAAGACAAGATACACAAGCTTTCACAATCACTTGTACGAGCCCACACCAAGTTATTAACAAACAATGCAAGTAGTGCTAAGTTACACTCAAGAGGTATTACAGTAAAAATGAATTATTGCACCTAAACTGCACCAACACAAGAGAGAGGCAAAGAAACAAAACATAATTTATTCACCGGGCACTGCCACAGTGCGACGACCAGTGGTTCAGGACGCAGCTGTCCCGCAGTTTGGCGCACGCTGTCTCGTTGGTCTGTGACTGGGCGCGTGGTGTTGTGCCAGTAGTCAAGCGGGCGCGCTTCTCTGAAGCTTGAACGGCAGAAGGGTATATGCTTGGGCTTGTTGGTTCATAACTGCAAGGTGAAAAACGTAGCGCAAAGAGACGAGGACACAGAAAGACGGACAACACACGGCGCTATCTTCCAACAATGGTTTATTTCAGAAAGAAAGGTGGTTTTATAACGACATCACGACCAACACGCCGTCAAACCATGAGCTAGCAAAGCGTATCAGCCAGATATGCGAGCTCTTTCGCCATCAATGATACAGAGGGGGTACTAACACAATCATCTTTCAAAAGTGATATCCATTCCGCTTCTATGATTTCTCGTGTCAACCGGTTATTGTGCACTTTTAAAACCAAACATTGTTCAAGAAGCGGTATGCAGTGACACGACCGGCAGTGGGCTGACAATCCTTTTCCACGCATATCATCTACGTCACGCCCATGCTCTCGAAGCCTATCATTCAGGCATCTGCCAGTTTGCCCTACATACTGCTTGCCACAGGAAAGAGGAATTTGATAAATGACATTTTCAATACAATTGACCAACTTTTTCCTATGTTTTTTCGTACAACCAACACCCTTTTTAGATTTTTTGAAATGTTTCGTACACAGATGACTCAACTTCTTAGGCGCCGAAAAAACCACTCTAGCTCCCGAACGTTGCGCTATTTTTTTGAGATTATGGGAAAACTTATGAAAATAAGGAATGACGGCAACTTTTTCTTTCTTACTCATGGCTTCCTGGTTATCCTGGCCTTTTTTATTGCAGACTTTTTTCAAAACACCTTCCGCCACAGACACTAGGACATGGGAAGGGTATCCAGCATTCTCAAGCCTCTTGCACTGCTGAGAAAAACTTTCATGCATGAGGTGCGGACAAGACTTCTTCAGAGAATTAAAAAATGAAAGGCTAGCAATAGATCTTTTTACGAGCTTAGAATGGGCTGAATGAAAAGGTAACAATGGTTTTTCGCCGCGAGGTTTGAACATCCAGCACGTCCGGTCATGATGCATTGCAATGCTGATGTCAAGGAATTGGATAACCCTGTTTTCAGGTAGTTCAAACGTTAGTTCAAGAGGACTAAAATGGTTACGAAAAAGGGTGAGAACATTAAGAACGTCATCTTTAAAGGAACTGTCATTACTGTTAAGAACAATCAAAGTCGTCAACGTACCTAAAAATCTTGATTAGATTGGTATCTTTTACAATATCAGCAAAAGACCTGTCCAAACGGGCTAAAAACAAATCGCTGAGGATGGGTGCAATGCAGGAACCTATACAGATGCCATCTTTCTGAAGATAAGGTTTTTCATCCCATACTATGAACGTTGACTTGAGATATAATTTCAAAAGTTCTATAAATCCATTCACCGAGATGCCAGAAGCATTTTGAAAAGCAATCGGCCCTTGCTGGTCTATACATTCTTCAATACAGGATAACAAAGCATCATGCGGAATGGAATAATACAGATCTTTTATGTCCACAGAGAAAGCGCATAGGCCTTGTTTCTCATGTGACTTGAAAAAATCTAGAACCTGCTCAGAATTACGGACAAGAAAGGGATCCTGGATAGAAAGCAGCTTTAGTTTTTCTTGTAGGCACATTGCAACCGATTTTTGCCAAGTACCATTCTCGGATACAATAACTCGGAAAGGAACATCAGTTTTATGGGTTTTTGCATTGAAGAAAACGTGAAGAAAGTCCTTATTACAATCCGTAATTCTTTTCAAAACAGAACCAAGGTTTAACTTTTTGCACAGTTTCTTCGCTTCAGTTTTTTTCTTTAAAATGTTTACAGTTGGATGGCAGTTAAAAGCAGAGGACAGAGCTTCACACGCTTTTTCATTAAACATACCAGACGGAAACACAGCAAACCCTCCTTCTTTATCCGCAGGAAGGAGGCACAATGAATGCTGCTCGAGATACGACTGAACACGATTTACAGGAAGTCTGGAAGGCTGCCACTTACATCTCACCAAGGTATCGACGCCTGCCGAAACACACCGGTCAGCCTCTTGTTCAGGGACGATTCGGGAAATCTGGTGAACGAACGTGAGCCGCTCCGCTGAAGACGTACTTGGCTCCAGAGCAAACTTAGGACCCAACGATAGAACAGATTTCTTTGCGCTACGTTTTTCACCTTGCAGTTATGAACCAACAAGCCCAAGCATATACCCTTCTGAAATATATTTCTAGTACAACGGGCCCTTTTATGTGTTCTGTGGATACTTCGACTGTCATAGCCATCATTGCTGTTGCAACCAGTCGCGCTAGGACATTCTCGTTTTGCTGCCGGAATAATCTGCTACCAGATGAGGTGAAGCGTCTCTTCGGTGGGTTTATCCCTTCACGAGGACATGGCGTCAGAGTGTGCAAGATTCTGAAGGCTGAGTCGTTTCGACAAGTTCGCCTCTACAAGGAATTTCTGCATCTTCTTGTTCACCAAAGGTCGAGCCAATCCACAGCAAAGAACAAGCTTCGAGAGTGCGAGCGGCTTGTCAGTCAGACTACGGACTTCGTTTGGCAGCGACAACTGAGCTATCTCAGAAGTCAGCTTGGCAACAAGCCATCTTCACCCCGGTATGTCATCCATACCCCGCAAGGACTGGATCTTCCTGACCATGTGAAATCTGTTCTATCGTTGGGTCCTAAGTTTGCTCTGGAGCCAAGTACGTCTTCAGCGGAGCGGCTCACGTTCGTTCACCAGATTTCCCGAATCGTCCCTGAACAAGAGGCTGACCGGTGTGTTTCGGCAGGCGTTGATACCTTGGTGAGATGTAAGTGGCAGCCTTCCAGACTTCCTGTAAATCGTGTTAAGTCGTATCTCGAGCAGCATTCATTGTGCCTCCTTCCTGCGGATAAAGAAGGAGGGTTTGCTGTGTTTCCGTCTGGTATGTTTAATGAAAAAGCGTGTGAAGCTCTGTCCTCTGCTTTTAACTGCCATCCAACTGTAAACATTTTAAAGAAAAAACTGAAGCGAAGAAACTGTGCAAAAAGTTAAACCTTGGTTCTGTTTTGAAAAGAATTACGGATTGTAATAAGGACTTTCTTCACGTTTTCTTCAATGCAAAAACCCATAAAACTGATGTTCCTTTCCGAGTTATTGTATCCGAGAATGGTACTTGGCAAAAATCGGTTGCAATGTGCCTACAAGAAAAACTAAAGCTGCTTTCTATTCAGGATCCCTTTCTTGTCCGTAATTCTGAGCAGGTTCTAGATTTTTTCAAGTCACATGAGAAACAAGGCCTATGCGCTTTCTCTGTGGACATAAAAGATCTGTATTATTCCATTCCGCATGATGCTTTGTTATCCTGTATTGAAGAATGTATAGACCAGCAAGGGCCGATTGCTTTTCAAAATGCTTCTGGCATCTCGGTGAATGGATTTATAGAACTTTTGAAATTATATCTCAAGTCAACGTTCATAGTATGGGATGAAAAACCTTATCTTCAGAAAGATGGCATCTGTATAGGTTCCTGCATTGCACCCATCCTCAGCGATTTGTTTTTAGCCCGTTTGGACAGGTCTTTTGCTGATATTGTAAAAGATACCAATGTAATCAAGATTTTTAGGTACGTTGACGACTTTCTGATTGTTCTTAACAGTAATGACAGTTCCTTTAAAGATGACGTTCTTAATGTTCTCACCCTTTTTCGTAACCATTTTAGTCCTCTTGAACTAACGTTTGAACTACCTGAAAACAGGGTTATCCAATTCCTTGACATCAGCATTGCAATGCATCATGACCGGACGTGCTGGATGTTCAAACCTCGCGGCGAAAAACCATTGTTACCTTTTCATTCAGCCCATCCTAAGCTCGTAAAAAGATCTATTGCTAGCCTTTCATTTTTTAATTCTCTGAAGAAGTCTTGTCCGCACCTCATGCATGAAAGTTTTTCTCAGCAGTGCAAGAGGCTTGAGAATGCTGGATACCCTTCCCATGTCCTAGTGTCTGTGGCGGAAGGTGTTTTGAAAAAAGTCTGCAATAAAAAAGGCCAGGATAACCAGGAAGCCATGAGTAAGAAAGAAAAAGTTGCCGTCATTCCTTATTTTCATAAGTTTTCCCATAATCTCAAAAAAATAGCGCAACGTTCGGGAGCTAGAGTGGTTTTTTCGGCGCCTAAGAAGTTGAGTCATCTGTGTACGAAACATTTCAAAAAATCTAAAAAGGGTGTTGGTTGTACGAAAAAACATAGGAAAAAGTTAGTCAATTGTATTGAAAATGTCATTTATCAAATTCCTCTTTCCTGTGGCAAGCAGTATGTAGGGCAAACTGGCAGATGCCTGAATGATAGGCTTCGAGAGCATGGGCGTGACGTAGATGATATGCGTGGAAAAGGATTGCCAGCCCACTGCCGGTCGTGTCACTGCATACCGCTTCTTGAACAATGCTTGGTTTTAAAAGTGCACAATAACCGGTTGACACGAGAAATCATAGAAGCGGAATGGATATCACTTTTGAAAGATGATTGTGTTAGTACCCCCTCTGTATCATTGATGGCGAAAGAGCTCGCATATCTGGCTGATACGCTTTGCTAGCTCATGGTTTGACGGCGTGTTGGTCGTGATGTCGTTATAAAACCACCTTTCTTTCTGAAATAAACCATTGTTGGAAGTTAGCGCCGTGTGTTGTCCGTCTTTCTGTGTCCTCGTCTCTTTGCGCTACGTTTTTCACCTTGAACGGCAGCTCGAGCTAATAGACAGCGGTCAACGCCCTTTATGAATAGGCGCAGTCCACGTCTTCTTGTTCTTCGCGCCAAGGCAGGCGCGCATACACACAGCATTAACTGTCTTATTTCCTTATCCTTCGGGGTCCCTGTGCGCGTCCCCATTGGTCAGGCGCGGAGACTGCTTCGAGATGCTTCGGGATCTTTCTTGTGTGGTGCCGCTTCTGGCTAGCGAGAGAAGAGGGAGAGGACCTCACCTAGCATTCTCAAGGCTACGCCTTCTCCGTCAGCAAACAGGAGAAACTACTCCGACATTATATCAAAATCGACGACATGCGCTGAAGTAATCTCTTGTAGCCGCTCTCGTAAGCGATGGTGGAGACGGCAGGAAAACACACAAGGCTGCGCGCTCTCCGAGGTTTCCTTCTCCCCTGTTTTAGCGACGCGCGCTGGCGAGATTGCTTTCGCGCGGCGCCGTATATTTTTTTTTTTCCAAAAGTTCTCTTAATTTTTGACAGTCAGCCTGCTGTTACTGACTTTGGCATACCTGTCAGAGGGGGCGACATCGGTGTAAGCACTGCCGTCCGCCGGAAACGGACTGGGCTTCTGCCACCTGCCGCTCGTTAGCTGCTCGTCCCCGCTGCATGTGCCGCCATAGGAGCTATGCTCGCAGGATATCATCGCTACATCAATGGCCACATCATCAGCAACGTCATCTATAAAAAGGCTTCACCCACTGACACCAATCCGTGGGCTCGGTGGTAGCACTGCGGCGCAGCCATCTAATCCGTTTTCCTTTGCTATGCAGGACAGTAGAACATATGTCCCCTTCGCTAAAAAATCAAGTAAATACCTCGCGGTGCAGTTTGAGAGCCCACACTGCTTTGTTGTCATTGCCGTTCAGTGTGCTCATGTAAATGATTCCTTGCTCATGTCCCCGCCGCGGTGGCTCAGTGGTTACGGCGCTCGGCTGCTGACCCGATAGACGCGGGTTCGATCCCGGCCGCGCCGGCTGAATTTTTTGAAGGCGAAATTCTAGAGGCCCGTGTGCTGTGCGATGTCAGTGCACGTTAAGAACCCCAGGTGGTCGAAATTTCCGGAGCCCTTCACTACGGCGTCTCTCATAGCCTGAGTCGCTTTGGGACGTTAAACCCCAATAAACCAAACCAAACCAAACCTTGCTCATGTTATCGGGTGACGTTGGTACTAACCCTGGTCCTGAAAGCATTGCTGCTGTACTGGCTGAAGTACCGTAGCGAAGCGCTAGGCAAACCCATTTAATAACCGAAATGGGTTCCTTCACGCTACCCCTTACAAACCCGGCCCGCACATCTCCCCGATTGCACAATCACTTCAGTTTTAAACGCCTTTCGGGAAGGACCACTGCATTCAACTCATCAGCCCTGCCCCGTGCAATCATTTATTGGAATAGTCTTCCTGACAACATTGTTCACATAAGAGATGATGTTATTTTCAAAGAAACATTAAGTAGCATTTTGTTCTGAAGTGTGTTTTTCCTGAAGTGTGTTCTGTAGTGTGTTTTTCAATTTAGTGTTTCAATTTAGTTCTATTTTCTGGTTGGTTGTTTGTTACTTGTATAACGATGTTAAAATAACCATGTTCTACTTGCTTCTTTTTCCCACCCCAGTTATGCAACCCCCCTTACATAATGCTCCAGTCGCAGCCCGTGAGGTATTTGAATAAATAAATAAATAAATAAATACATAAATAAATAAATAAATAACTAAATAAATAAATAAATAAATAAATACATGGCCTGGAAACCCAGTAAAGCACAACGGACAAAACGATAACAGACTTGAACAAGCGAATGACTGAACTGAAGACGCATTACCAAACACTCCTTCACCTCAGAAACCACATTGATAGAGTGCAGAAAAACGCAGTGAACATGTCTGGAAAGATTCACGCGCTTTAAACAGGTGCTGAAAATAGATCACGCTGGAATAAGCTTATTTTCTATGGCATTCGTGACCCTACTAACCATGATACGTGGGCTGAGTCTGAGAAACTAAACAGTAATTTTTTCACAATAATCTTGAAATAGAAGCACAGCCTAACGATATAGGAAGAGCACATCATCTCGGTAAGCATTCACTTTACACAACTCGTCCCATAATCGTGATATTCCTGTCTCATAAAACCAAAGACGCACTTTTATGAAAAGACCGCAGACTTAAAAATACGAACTACTGTATCGATGGGGACTTTTCCCGCCCCATTCGACACGCACAGAATCAATTACTTCCATTTGCCAAAACACATTCTCACCGCTACTCCTTGCGCTTCAAAACTCTTCAGATTGGCTCTAAACGCTATCCATACGACACATCGTGCAATACCTTCAAAGGAATAGTATAGCGACTGCCCCGTCCGCAAGCATCAAAAAGCCGCTGACCTGCTTCGGCATGATATGTTCTATCGCTTTCAACTATATGCACTAACATCCGCAGCTTCCTTCCAGAACGTAGGCTATTATCGTATATCACCTCGTCGTGTCAGAGCAACATACTCATGCTAACAGAAACTTGGCTAAACAGTGACGTAATGGACGCTGAAATCACAACTAATCTACCTGATTTCGAAGTCGATCGAAATGATCACAAAGGCTAACGGGGGGAAGAGGGGAGGGGGGGGGGGGGGGTGTTCGTATTGCATTTCGTCGAGGTATAGCATGTCCTGTTGTTGCATTCGTTATCGAATCATTATGGCTCATCTGTCGCGCTTCTCACGTAACAGTGCTACTTGGCGTTTGCTACACACCTCCTAAAACTAATCCAGATTTCTCCTGTCCTCTGCACAGTACTGTTCATGAACTTGTTTCCATCTATCCAAATGCCCACATTTTTCTTGTTGGTGATCTTAGCTACGCGGACATAAATTAGCAGATTGTAGCTAGTGCCACAATAACATGTAATGTAGAGCCAAAGCACTTCGTTGACATCTGCGTAAATTTTAATGTCAGTCAATTGGACCCTCAACCAACTCGTGTCTCAGGAGGATCAGCAAACATCCTCGGCCTAATACTAACCAACAGCCCTGGAAAGCTATTATTCATCAGTTACCTTCCTGAAATCAGCGATCACAAAGTCATACGAGCTCTATTCCCGTTTACCTCATCCCAAAAACATGTATACATACGAAAAAATATACGTCTCTCGAGAAGGGCAATTATAGTGCAATAACTGAAGATCTTAACGCCTTTTATCCCGAATAGGAATGAGCAGTCACACTCGCTCTATTCATGAAAACTGGTTGATCTTCAAGAGCAGAATAAATCATCTCAGTAATTCCTTTGCCCCAAGTATTACTTTTAAAACTAACCTTAGTAAACCATGACTTATCCGACGCCTAAAGGCCTGCACGAATAGAAAACAAAAAGAAGCGCTTGTTTCGTGCGACCAAACTCAACGGCACGCATACCGCATGGCAAAATACTTCGAAGCCGAATAACAATACTTGATTTCTGTTCATTACACGAAATACTAATTTTATCACCGTGCCTTGTCCAACCTATTAACCAATAATCCCAAGCAATGCTGGCAAGTTTAATCCTCAACATCCTCCCGATAATACACTTACAAACGACACACATGAGGGGCTTACTGATTATGATTGTGCAACATTTAACAATGCATTCGCATCTGTCTTCACTATTGAAATTAACGCAGAAGCAGAGTTTCCATCGTTTAGCTTAGAAACCTTCATGCCAGCTATCATCTTTTTCGAAGAAGATATTTCATCTACAATCCATAATAAGAACCTTTCGTCGTGAGCTGCCACGGAAATGATTACTTCAGAACTCCAGAAAAATGTAGAATCAGTCTGTGCCGCATATTTGAATGTCATTTTTTCACAGTCGCTTTCCTGAGGAATCATTCCAGATGATTGGAAAACGCGAGAGGTCGTTCCAGTCCACGAATCACGTAACAGAAACTCACCGTTGAAATACCGGCCTATATCATTAACAAGCGTGCCCTGTAAAATCATGGAACTCGTCATCTACTCACAAATAATGAACTTCTCGGACTCAGATGAATTCTTGTTCATTCTTCAGAGCGCGGGTTTCGTAAGGGCCCCTATTGCGAAACCCTATTAGCGCACTTCCTTCACGACCTAAACATAAATTTTGATCCTAACTTCAGACCGACACTATCTTTCTAGATTATGCGAAAGCTTCTGAGAAGGTTCCTCACCGCCGTCTACTACTAAAAGTTGAACAGCTGAACTTCCCACCCAATATTCTTAAATTGAGTGAAGAATTCCTAATTGCTTTTACTGAGTCTGTCTTAGTGGCCACTTCTTAAATACCACAAGGGTCTGTCCTCGGTCCCCTTCTATTCTGATATATATTAATTACCTACCCGTGCATGTTTCCCGTGGAATTCGTACGTTCGCCGATGATTGCGTCATTTATCGCATCATTATTGTCATGACCAACAAGCTCTTAAGACAGATCTTAACAGCGTACTAACTTGGTGCGATGATTTGCTGATGTGCCCCATTCCTACCAAGTGTAAACTCATGCCCTTCACGCGTCTTCAGAATACCTATCCCTTCCATTATTTCATTTCTAGCCCACCGGTTGAGCTGGTACAGTCATGTAAGTATTCAGGAGTCACCCTGTCTTCCAATTCATCATGGTTTGGTTTGTGGGGGTGTAACGTCCCAAAGCTTCTCAGGCTATGAGGGACTCCGTAATGAAGGCCTCTGGAAATTTAGACCACCTGGGGTTATAACGTGTACTGACAACGCACAGTGCACGGGCCTCTAGAAGTTCGCCTCCATCGAAATTTGTACTTCGCAATCAGGATCGACTCCGCGCCTTTGTGGCCAGCATCCGAGTGCTAT
The DNA here is from genome assembly GCF_055824585.1 of Amblyomma mixtum. Classification (NCBI taxonomy): domain Eukaryota; kingdom Metazoa; phylum Arthropoda; class Arachnida; order Ixodida; family Ixodidae; genus Amblyomma; species Amblyomma mixtum. The sequence continues at coordinate 102,972,160 of NC_143021.1, read as the reverse complement.
AACCCCAGAGCGACACCAGCGGCTGCAATTTATCATGCGCGCTCCTATCACTAACATCCTTTCAGCATCGAACAAAACACAAGGTTTTCTTGAGCGCCACCTCCGTCTTGCCGATCACATGTAAACTTTCTCGCGTATAAATCACTTGTAAGACCCAAATTGTAATATGCATCTGGCATCTGGAACCAACATCAGGCGTACCTAATGACTGCTTTGGAAGTTGTTCAAAGTCGTGCCACCCGATTCATTCATTTCGCATATTCATACGATGTTAGTGCTTCTTCTGTCAAAGCCAAATCTGGACTTCCACCGCTGTCTTTGTTTTTCTATTCTCCTCTCAATCAAGCACCATATATCACACCCGTAGCGCGCATAGCTCAACGCACCAGTCATCCACTTCAAGTTGCGCGCTAGAAATCACATACTACTATGTTTTCTGCTTCTTTCTTCCTTCGAGGAGCTACAGACTGGAATGGCCTACCCTACGAGATCATCGTCATCGCTTCAACATCTTTTTTTTTAAGATTGTGTAACTGATAGTGTTCAATGTTAAATAATCATCGCCGTTTGTTTTCTCATACTCCAGTGTATCCCCACCCCCTTGAATGGGGGCCTTTAAGGAATAAAACTGAACTGAACCTAAATACACTAACTTTGCAGGACCAAGCATGAGCAATTTTAAGCTGCGGACGCAGGCGGTAAGCAATACTGCTTGCGTCACGCAAGAGTGATACGCAAAACTGATGGGAGCTCAAAACAGCTGTATCCTGATAGCAATGAAGACTTCTTACCTCATGGTTGTTTTAGATTTTTGTGGTAAAGTTCGAAGACGGGGTCATCGATTCATCGGTGTTTTGCATTTTAGTGCGCAGCGATATCAGCTAAAAGTAGCCGATGTAGAAAAGGGAGAAGACACAACACAGCGTAGACAGGTTAGGTCAGAGAGCACGTGTGCAGTCGAGTGTCTGGTGTCAGCTGTTAAATGGCCTCTAATGAAGGAGAAATGGCGCTTCGGCTAGCACATGTGTAGTGCTGCACATAATTCATTTCTGTCGTAGCATCGTCCGGCGATCGCAGACATGTCTGTAATGAATATATTTTATTCAATTTTCGCAAACAGGAGCCGCCCCTCAAGGAGGAGCCTGCAGCCCGCAGAACGTTGCAGTTGTCTATGATGACGGAAATTACTCTGGAGTCAACACAGCAGCCCACGAAATTACACATCTGTAAGAGTCCTCAAACATTGCGTTCACCACATTTAAAGAGAAATGTATCATCTTTTAACGAAATAATTTCCGGAAACCGTAACTGCCTCTGAAGCTTCTCCCATGGTGCCTCAAAACGAGATGTGAGCCCATACGGCAACGTGACATTAATCTAAGTTAGGTAAAAAAAGAAATTATCTAAGACACTTTGGAAATTATAAAGTATGCTTGGCGAAAGCCTTGTGGTCAACCCACTGCCGTTTCCCCGAGCCGCTTGGCGCGCAATCACAGGGCCGCTTCGGAGCCATGCGTCTCACTCACTCGAGTGCATCGAGACGTGTGGCGAAGGAGCGGCCGTGCAGCTGCCACCACCGACGCGCGTGCGCTCGTTCTACCGCTACCGTGTGACGTCACGGTTTCTGTGCACAGCTGCGCCCCCCAACGGCGCACCGGTTGCTAAGAAGAGGAGGAGGTTGCACCGCTGCGCGGAGGAGAGGCCACAGCTGGCACGCTTCCAGCGCACGGACGGACACAGCGAGCATGAACCATTAGAGGCTTTCGCCTTAATACGTCACTGCCGTCAACGGCCATCCTATCAGCAGACCTGTCTATCTAAGACGTCAGAACTGAGGTGAACTCGACAGCCATTGTGAGGTAGACGGCTTTTGTAGCGGCGGTGCGCTTCTTCACATCGCCTGTTTGTGTCAATATTCGCTCAAATCGCTTCCCTTACGAAAGCGTTCATTCGCAATAAGACAGAACAATTTAAAGAAAATGAAAAGTGAAGAAGACAGTAGACAGCCTAGGAAGTTTGCCTACATTTGACCAAAGGACTTGCCCTTGTCTGGCTAAAGGTTTCTTCATTGGAGGGGTTTAAATAGAGCCTTCAATCCAAGTAGGAACGCCAGGTGAGGGAAAGAAAGGCGTGAAGTGGAAAGGGTGTTTGCATCGGGCACGTGAATATTGTGTAGGCATGACTGCTGCTAAAGAGGATTAGCTGGTTGATGTGCGAAAGTGATAAGGAAATATGCTAGCTATGCAGAACGGTACACTTTGAGGAGGGAGGGGAGGGATAGGGAGCGTTGGTTTTTAAGGTTGTGTGAACACTCATGGGGTGCTGCGACAGGTAGCATGGTATGACTGGTGCGGCTGACTTGCAAAACCTAGAAAAACGCAGTTCATAAGTGAGGCGGAAAGAAATACCGGGAAGCCAGAAAAAAAGAGAGGGTCATAGCGGTGAGGAGATTGATCGAAAAGAACGTGGTGGGAGTGTGGGATCAGTGTTCCTGAGGAAAGGTAGCGGGTGGTGCAAAGCATAAGGTAAAATGATAAACGATAATACAAAAGAGAAATAAAAAGGACGAGAAGAAGATCAAATCAATAGAGATGGAGAGGTAGGATGAAATAACCTATAAAGAGGTGACATGGAGTACTGCGCCGACGGATGTAATAATTTTTCGAATTATTTTTCCTCTGACCATGTGGATGATTTTTAAAGAATTGCTTTAGTGTCAGAATTATCCGAGAGAGTCTGTTTCGTCCGGAGATAAAAGGTGTTGAATGGGCGAATTAAGAATGCCTCTCTATATTTTCTATCCGTTGCAGATGATTTGAAACCTGTTTTGATAATGAATAGTTTAAGTTCATCAAATTTATGCCCATGTGCAGTTAAAGGGAGTCTTTCTACTGTAGATGAAGTCGCTTGTCATGCTTCCAACAGTAATGTCACTTTGTAATTGCTTCCATGCCTCATATCTATGTTTAGCACAAAAGCTTGCTGTAGGAGCGGGTTTGTTATCGAGCGTAGCGTGTACTTATAACCAAATCTTCCCAAACTTCCATTGGGCGTTCTTTTTTGCGTCAGCATGGCGACCATTTAGTTGAACGCTCAATGATTGGCAGTGTCTCGAAGATATAATGTTTCTGACAACAGAAGCACTGAAGCATGCAGACAACAATAGACGACGGGAGGTTAATGGTAGCAATTTTATCTAATATGACATCGATTGTCGGGCTGCTATCAGTAGTGTCACTTGGTAAATGCTTCCATGCCTCGTATCAAGTACTATCAGATCAGCTTGCCTGCACTTATAACGGAATACTCAAGCGCAGTTCATAACAACACAAATATTTTCCAGAAATACTACCCTATTTTAACTAGCGACGAGCATCTGAAGAAAATATATTCTGATGCAGCACAGTGGATATAAAGACGCAACTCAAGCATAAGGGTTACCGTAGCATACACGAGACCCCATTCAACGATTCATTCTTCTATCATGCTTCAAATATGCAAGGAATACAAAATACTGGCAGCATTCCTAATCCACTAATTTAAAACTGCAACGACCAAGGATCATCATCTCCTAAATAAACTTAAAATCTCTCCGTTATGTTCCGGCACTCAAGTACATCTTTAAAAATGCCTTGCGCGTTGTCATAGCAAAAAAAATACAAAAATATAATTATACTGTCTCTCCAGCCCTCCATTCCCCCTCTTTATCGTTTCTTTCACTCCCTGCACCTCCTATTCTGCCTTTTATTATCAGTTTTTTCTTAGCAACTTTTATTTTATAATCGCCACCACCTGGTACCATTTATAAGACACTTTTGATTCCACGCTCTCTTCCTCCTTCCTTTCGCTCTTTCTGTGCAGCCCTCTTTTTTCTCGTTTGCTAGTATTTCTCTCGGTCTTTGGGCTGAACTGTGTTCTTTTATTTCTTCAGATCAGCCTCATGTCATACCATGCCACCTGTCGCTGCTGCCCTCGAGTGCACACACCGTCTTTTAAGCCCACGTCCGCTTTCTGTCCAACGTTCCTACCCCGCATCCCTTCAGCTGAGGTAGCATATTTTTTATCATAGTCTTGGAGGTGAACCGCATAGTCGCGCTTAGTAGCCATCTTGAAGAAAGAAGACTCACGCTTCGTATCCTAACAACATTATCATTTTACGCTACCCTCCACCTCGCAGTGCCTTCCTCCTCGGGGTGAAGACCCTACTTAAACTCTGCCTATAATGAACGCTTTGCCCAGACAAAGACAAGTTCTCTTGTCGAAACGTTTGCAAGCACTCCGAAGCTTCCATCTCCCTTGTTGACTTTCTGTTTTCGAAAACCTATCTACTAGCCCTCTCTCTACCGTGAGCACAAGATAGAGAGTAACTCACTTTAAAATCAAGGCATGCTGGGTTCACTCCGTGCAACTCTTCCTACTGACCCTTCCTTTCGTAACCAACAAACAAATTTCTCCAGCCTAGGTTCCCCTCACGATGGTGAGGGAACATCAAGTAGCTGCCCAGCCACCGGTCATCTCATGAGCCCACACGGCAGTAGAATGCAGCAAGCTACCTTCTCAAGATGTAGTAAGCAAGCTGTTGCAAAATTTCTGAGGTACGTCTTGTCGCTCTGTCATATAATTTCTGCGTCAGAATAACAATAGCACTAGGCTTTGCTCTTTTATATTTCCGCTATAGGGAGCTCCAGGTAAAAGCCGCTTTTCAAAAATCTATCTGTCTAACTGCCGTGGCCGCAGCCTAAATCCGAATGCAGATTGCAACAACCGGTTCAAGAAATACATTAGACACACAAATCATGTATAAAAACAAAGGAATCACATAAAATACAGTAATGAAGAGTACAGTTTCAACTACTTCACCCTGATGGAGTGCGAAATGTCCAGGGGTCTTTGAGTGCGCTGTCTGTATACAGGGTACTTCATGTGAGCTTAGCCAACATTTTCAGAAATTAGGTAGGCCGCCGCCCGGTGACACCTATGACATATTGGAAATCTTTAGCCACACCATGCACCGTGTAACCGCTACCGTTACCGGAGCACCGGGAGCTCGCCCAACACAAGTCCGCCTCGCTGATTCATACCAATGCGGCAGGCACGCGCGCAACTGCCAGATACCTGGCACCAGTTGGCACCCTCGAGGCAATTTTTCACATCAGCATTGACGGCGCGGGGGCTCCCGGTAGTCTAGTAAAGGTAGCGCGATGCACGTCATTCTAAAGGTGTCTACTGTGTGCTTTTGTTTGGCGCTTATTCGAACATTAGCTGAAGCCTATCATACCAATTTTGCAATCTTCTGTTTGGATCCCAATCCATTTGGAAGGATCGTATCGATTCTATTTGAATCGCCATACCACCTAATGAAACGCACTTGGTCATAAAATTAATGTTTCAAATGACGCTTGAATATTCTTAGTGCATTACCTAAATATACGGAATAATAAAGATGTACTCTGAATAACCGCATGCTGGCGAAGAATAAGTCGTCGGTTTTGCCCAGCAGCGCTGCACCACTTTTTCCAAATATTGAACTTAATTTATATCAAAGACCCTATACAGATATTCCACCGCTCTAAATCGCGTAACGTTCCTAGTATTTATAGTACATTTCCTGCGTATTGAAACATCGGTGTCTATCGACTGACTCGGATGGGGAACGAACGATTACCTCAAGAAAAATGTGCGCACTCGCCAGTGTGCAACCTGTATTCAGGCAAACCGACTCAGTCTGGCCCGCAACGAATGAACGTCGAGAAGTAAGCGCCGGTCCGGTTGTACTCTTTTTCGCTGTCCTTTCGTTTAGCGCTGTTTTTTCCAAGTAAGTGCTCTTGAGAATGTCTCATGAGTGGTGATACGGTCAAGCAGCCCCAGTCAAGTTCAAGTTCATTTTCCTTTCTTACAAATGAGGAGCCGGGACTAAAAGCTGTGGTAACAGCTTGACTGAAGGTCCCGACTCCTTGAGACAGTGGCAGTACAGAAGGAAGGCGAGGGTCACATCATTCACACAATTCGTAATGTCACGGGTATGCGAAGCAGATCCACATTTACGCTAAGCGCGAACACACATGCGAAAAGAAAATCGCAATACACACATGTACTCAAAGCAAATGTTATAAATAGCTAGAATATACAGGATAGATGTCCCAAGCTTTCGAGAAGGAAATTCATGTCTGCTTCTTTCACAGACTGATATTGCCACGTATCATTGTAGCGTCCGTTTGTTCGCGCTCAAGGCCGCAGGAAAGGGCTGTTATCAGTTTTGTTTGTGACGCGAGAAGCGACCGGACTAATCTCGATTGATCACAGCCATGAAGAGCTGCATCTACGTTTTTCTAGATTACTTTAGATGATCTTGACCTGTCATCACGAAGTTTCCTTGTTGGCTTTAAATTGAGCGATGCCGCGAGCGGCGGGCATTCGTAGTTCGACCAAGGTGGATGTAGAATGGTGGCGAAGGCTGGGCCCAAAAACGGTTTAGCGCGACTGCAGCACAGCCACTTTGGGCGGCCGAAACACTTATATAATGAAATTCAAAAGTACAGATAAAAATGCTTAAAACAGCAAAAAGAAATGAATATTTTAATGCCACGTTTTATAAGTTCGGTAAACTATTTCAGCTAATCATTACGCCGAATTTTATGATTTTTTTCAACGCTCTTGTTGCGCCCTCTGTTGATGAGTGTGCGGTGCATTTGCAGCGCGACTTTGCAGGCCTTCTTTCGGTACCCGGCCACCATGCCGGCCGCTGTGGCTGCGGGAGCTTACGAAGCGATTTTTTATCTCCAGCTGCCTGCTATGGCGCGCCTTGGAAAACGTCCAAATTAAGCTCGCCGGTCTCGAAATGACACTTTAAAAACTTTTTGTCGTCCTTGCACGTCGCCTCTCTGTCACCGTTTGCCAAGATCTGCACCCCGCTGCACCCCTGCAGCGTTTCCTTCGGTGTACGGCCAGTGCGAAACCTTTTCCCGAGGCTTCGCGCTCATCGCTTCAAGCGCTTAGCTCTGCATTTCAAGATGAGCTTGCGGCATGTGAAGAAACCTTGCTCCGTGGCACATTGTGACAGCGTGAGTTGTACCGTGGGTGTCTTACCAAGACTACATCGCTTCCCTCTGGACTTTCGCAGGTGAGCTCTGGCCGTTGTCGTCTGCTCTAGATATGCTTTTGTCGGGCTTTCCGCGCATATCGTAGCTGTAACCGTTTCATACGCACTTGGCTGCATGTTATCGGGATATTTTAGTAAATTGCAGGGCACGCACTTGCAGTCATAAGATGTGCAAAAGACACAAATCATTTGTCTTATTTGTAGCTAGTTTCGTGCAGCCGACTGTCACCAACGTGAAATTGATACCGGGCTCTCACGAGCAACCACGTTCCCTCTACTTGCCGCATGGTCAATTTAAAACCAACTGCGCTGCCTAACAGCTCTGAGCATGACATTAATTAATGGGTTTTGCAGCACCGTGAAGCCAATTTGAGGATCCCCTCGCAACTGACAGCATCGAAACTCAACCATATGTGTATGTGCGCCGCATTGACTGTGCCTTAACTGAATTCGGCCAGTAGTAGTTACTGCCGTTCTACGTATACATGACCGTCAATGTAGTTTTAAACTCATTTCGCTGCATCGCTCTCGTCACTCTTTGAGCATAGAAAAGCAGCTAGCCGCGTGGTATCAGGCAAGCGTAACCGCACTCTGAGGCTTGGCGCGAGCATTTTCTACCATAGTTATAACGTACTGCATTTAGGTGAAAGGAGTCTTGGCGTATTGACGTTTAGAGTATATGGTATTCATTTGGGTGCCGTTGTATAACGTGGATGCTGCCTCATGTACAGGTGCAAAACGTGGGTGCAGTTCTGCCGCAACCTCAGCCTGGAGAAGACGCCGTGCCAGCTGCGAGACCCGAGGGCTTCTTCCAAGCACTTCGAACTGTTTGTGTATCGGCGGCCAAGATGGCTGCGTCTCGATGCTGTGCCTACTCGAGGAAGGAGCGGCTGTACTGAATGTCCTTGCACTTCAAACTGCACTTCATGTATATTTTAGTTTGATTAGAATTGCTTCAAATTACTTCGGTTAGCGACAAGAATTGGGTCTCGAGGTTGTGCGCAGGCCCTCTGTATGGTGTAATGCTCTAGCGATGAGCAGATTTGTTGATGCTAAAACTTGTTTTTAATATTCTCATGCTGGTGTAAACATTACTGCTATATTCTTTCAGTTGAAGAAACGAAATGTGAAGAGTAATCCCTGTGTGCTGCATGGTCTATGTGTTGATGCGCCTACTTATGTCTGTCATTTTTGCCTCAATGGAAGCTGTCGTAGCATTGTTTTCTTTACTTTTCAATTTCCTACTTGGCAACGTTCGTGGAACGTCAGGGCTTTTTCCTATCCGCACTGTGACCATTGAGATGAATAGCCAGCTTAAAAAAACTACTGCTTGAGCTGCCTGTGACGCGCATTTTTTGCTGGCGTGCTTTATCACTGTATTTTTTTGGTTGCTGTAATAAACCATAAATATGAAAACCATACTTGCCGTACACTGTATTGCAAACTGTGCACTTGAGCCTGTGCTTTGTGCATCATACCTTGATGTACTCAATAGTACTGGCACCAGTATTTTCACCAAGGTTTCCACTACGAATCATGCATCCTTAGCCAGCGCCTGAAAGAGTTGCTGCCTTCTTTGCCAGTAACTTTCATTGGGTTCCCAATTGCACATTAACAAGGCCATAACTAGCAGGAACGCGAGCACATTTGACTGGCAAAGGTTGGTGCGCGCTGAAAGGCAACCTTCTAGAGATACCGGTTCGAAAATGCTGGTTCTATAAAAAGACCACTTTATAATTCGCGCCAAAAGCATACGTATGCGTGACGTCATTTAACGTCACTCCTACGTAGGTTGCCCCCCTAAATGGGGGCGCTGGGGTGCCCCATGAGCCGCCATTCTGTGGACCAATGGGCGTCTATGGAGCCTTCGCTACCATGGTATATCTACCTTGGTTCGACGACCGCCGAGCACGCTTGTTGCTGCCCGAGCTCGTCCAGACCCAGCGAAGTATTTTCGGCGCTGGCTTGCTGAGAAGTTTTGACAAGTGCAGGCGGGCCTCGGATCCACTGCGACCCCGAGGTTCCGCAACCAGCCTCCCATCCCAGGCGCCGTGCCTTTGCCGGCGCTTGGGCAACTACGAGACCTTCAAGCAGCAGCCCAGTCGGCCACCCGTGACGTCATGGGAGGCCCGGGACCTGCTGCCCCCCCCCCCCCCCCCCCGGTGTTCCATGCGCCGCCCCCAAAGGCGCACTGTTTCCAGATCGAAGTTACTTCCGACGCGACGGCTGACGACATCGTCGACGGCATCGAGTCGGTTGTCGGCCCGAAAGGGCTAGAGAGCCTCCAACACCATGGAGGCATGAAGTTCTGTGTCGCCATGGCCTCTGCTGCGGCGGCAGAGAAGATGCTAGTGGAAGGCGCCTTCAACGTGAATGGCACTTCCGTCCCAGTAGCCTGCGTGGGTCCTGCCGTGGTCCACGTGACGGCTTTTCGTGTGCCGCTGTTCGTGGGAGACGCGGTGCTGGCGGCGGCACTGAGCTCCTACGGCAAGGTGCTTGACATCAACCACCCCGTCCTCAAGGGCCGTCGTCACGTCGGCAACGGGACGCGCGTGGTCCGGATCGAGATGAAGCGGGCGGTGCCGAACTTCTTGACCGTCCAGGGCCACCGCGTCATGTTCGACTACCGAGGCGTCCGGAAGGTGTGTTCCCGCTGCGGGCAGGACGGCCACATCGGCGCGGCGTGTCGAACGCCGCGGTGCGCTCGCTGCGAGGTGTTCGGCCACGACACGGCAGGATGCGGAGCGGCTTGCAGGCGCTGCGGTGGAAGCCAAGCCACAGCGGACTGCCTGCGGCCACGGTCGTATGCGGCGGCCGCCGCCTCGAGGAAGGCCCCGAGCAAAGACAACGTGGCCGCGGAAACACGGAGCACGCCAACCCTCCGGACGCCTGTTGCCGACGTGGTCCCTACGACCAGCAGCCCGAGGGAGCCCGAGCCCACCCCCGCGACGGAGGTGCCCGTGAAGGAGCAGCTCGAGGGGATGCCTTCAAACGAGGTGGAGCCGTTCGGTGCTGTTTTCGCGGAACCCTTGCCGCCGCTACCCCGCACAGCTTCCTTCAACACCGAGAGCAGCAGCGGCGATGAGTCGAGCGTGGCGTCGGGCGACCTGGTGGACGTACCGGACAAAGTCACGCCGCTTCGCCTGACAGGCGACTTGACGTGCGGCCAGGTGTCACGACCGACGACTCCTGGAGGTGCGGACGACGCGCGCTTCTCGTCACCAGCCAGCCACACCCTCCCATCGGCGACCCTGGCGTCGGCATCGGCTTCAGCTGCGAGCGTCGCCAAGACCACGCAGCAACCGGTGAGCAAGGCCACAAGCGCCGACGGCCCCGAAAACATGCACTTTTCCCGACCACACTTCAAACGTGCCCACCCCCAATCATCGGAATCCGAAGGGATTGTTAACGAACGTTCTAGCAAAAAAGTGCCGCGCGCGCCAAGCGCCGCCCATGGCAGCGCTCTTTAGGTTGTATGCTATGCCGTCGGTGCTCTTGGCAGTCATGGCGGTTGTGCATCTCCTCTCCCTGAATGTTCGGGGATTTCAATCCGTAGACAGACAGAGAGAGGTGATGCACTTTGCCAGGGCTAGGGGCGTCGACATCCTGTTTTTACAGGAATGCAACTTCCGTACTTCACTTGATGTGCTGAATTTCACCACCCGGTTTTCTGTTTTTGCTTATTTTTCGTTGACTGATTTTCATATGTGCGGTGTTGGTGTCGTTTTTGTAAACCCCTGCCTGCGCGCGGGTGCTCATTGCACTTTCGGGCTGGACGGCCGCACTCTTGCGGTCGACTTCACACTAAACCAGCGGCGGGTACGTGCGTTGGTTGTATATGCGCCAGCACGGCAGACTAGTAGTTCTGATATTTTGAGCGCCTCAACTCATTCCTCCTTGATCCCTACCCCACTTTCATCGTCGGTGACTTCAATTGTGTACTTAACATCGACCGTGACGTCCGCGGACCGGATCATGGTCGCCGTTATTGCGGTGCCCCCGCGCTCCGCGATCTCGTGACTCAGTTCCGCTTGTCTGACGCGTGGGTGCAGCTTCACGGGGATGCCTTTGGAGCGACGTTTGAGAGAGCACAGTCAGCGAGTCGGATAGACAAATTCTATTTTCCACCAGAGCTCGCTTCTTTTGTCGTTAGCTGCGAAGTTCTCGCGTTCCCTGCAGGCACGCCGGTGATTTCCGATCACCACCCCTTGTCAGTCAGGCTCGACTTTGGTGAGGACACCCCACGTACTGTTACGGGGCGCATGGACACGAGCCTACTGGCGGACCCGGAAAGCGTGGCGTCGCTGCGTACGGCGTTGGCAGCATCGTGCAAGAGCTTCGTTGCGGCTGATTCATGGGACACACTCAAGGCTCGTTGGCAGGCAACTCTGGTGGCGGCCGGTCAAGACCGCAGACGCCAGGTAACTCATGCACTGAATGACACCCTCAAGCGCATCCGTATAGTACAAAAGGGAGCACCCTTAACCTTTGCCATGAGCGATTACCTGAGTCTACTTAAAGCACGTTACCACGTGTTGCTCTGCCAGTCATCACGGGCAGCTAGTCGTGCACACCAGCTCGGGCGGCCGATGTCAGACCCGGCTGTGCTACGACACGTACGCGCAGGCACGGCAGAGGAATTCGCTCCCGCTACTGTGCCTTTCGTGACACGCCCAGACGGCACCCAAAGCAAAACCACGGCCGATATCTGCACGATCTTCGCAAGCCACTTTTCGAACCTGTTCTCTACGGACAGTTGGCTACATCTTCAAGATGGTTATGACGGGCTTCTACAAAGTTTTTTTTTGGAAACTTGCCACGAGTAGCTGAAGAGTTGCATGAAAACCTTTGCGCACCAGCCACAAGCCAAGAGCTGCACGCCATCCTGCAGAGTGTGAATCCAGCCTCTGCCCCCGGTCCAGACGGCATTCCAACAAGTTTTTATTCAAACTTTTTTTACGAGATCCAAGGAGCGCTCCTGAAGATGGTCAACGGCTTCCTCGCGAATGGGTTACGTCCAAACTCTTTCCGCGAATGTCGCATCATACTCATTCCGAAAGCGGGTGGTGACCCCTCCGACCCGCAAGCATGGCGGCCCATAAGCCTCTTAAACGCAGACTGCAAAATCGTCGCATCTTTACTAAACAAAAGAATGCGGACGATTCTGCCTTACCTAATTCACCGGGCTCAAACCAGCAGCGTGCCTGACCGCTCTGTGTTTGATGCATTGGCACTCACTAGAGACCTGTTCACATTTGCCAGCAGGACGGGCTTCAGCGGGTGCTTTGTTTCACTAGACCAGGCGAAAGCATTCGATCGGGTGGAACAGTCGTATCTGTTCGGAGTCCTTGAAGCCTTCGGATTCCCTCCGCAAATTGTCAGCAGGCTGCGCTTACTTTACGCAGACCTGAATTCTCGTCTCTCCGTAAACGGCCACCAGAGCGCTCCCTTCTCAGTCACCCGGGGCATAAGGCACGGATGTCCTCTCTCCCCAACGTTCTTCGTGTTATGCCTGCATCCACTCATCCGGCGCATTAACGACAGCCCATCCATACGCGGCTTCCCTCTGCGTGGCCAGGGCCAAATCAAGGTTTCGGCCTATGCCGACGACGTGTCGCTTTTCCTCAAGGACGAGGATAGCTACGCCGCTTTTTCGCGGCTGTTTCTCGAGTAAAGCGAGATATCGGGGGCCCTATTGAACAGGAAAAGCACGGCACTAAGGTTTGGCACCTTCACACCGAAGCTTGCGGGCGAGGTGGAGTGGGTGCAGGGAGTGAAATCCCTGGGAGTAGTATTCCTCGCCAGCGGAGAAGTAGCCCGCGAAACCTGGACTAACCTCCGCACGAACGCTGAGAAACGCCTCTCGGTGGCGTCAACTTTCCGCCTTTCAATGGCAGAGCGCATCTATACAGTTAAGTCCACAATCCTAGCCGCATGTTTTTTTGTCGCCCGCGTCGCAAACCCACCGCGCACGTTTGCGCGCAGGCTAACCTCGGCCTGTGGCTCTTTCGTTTGGGCGGGCAAAACCGAACTTGTGTCACGAATGTTCATGCGCCTTCCATCGTACATGGGTGGGTTTGGTATACCTTGTAACAGCACCATGTGCAATGTGCTCGCCTTGCGAGGAGTACGAGATCTTGTACGCAACCCAGACTATCCCGGGAGAACACTCCTCACATACTTTCTGGGTACAGCGCGTAACGTGTTTTTTTTCACAACACGTGGTTGGCCCTACCGCCGAGCAGCCGCCGGCATTTTTCGTGAATGTGCGTCGCACACTGACGTCGTTGACTGCCAGCGTGCCCGATCTGGATGTTGATGAAACCCCGCCCTCCAGGATGTGTGAAGCACTAACGGTCGCTGCGCTGACCCGCGAACAACTCCAGAAAACGAGACGGGCACGCTGGCGCCAACTGACCTCAGCTACGCTTCCTGCAGATGTCGGGGACTTCGGCTGGCTACGAGGCTGGCGGGTCCTGCCCACAAGAGACCGCCTTGCGGCGTGGGGCGTGGCGCCCTCCGCCCGATGCCCGCAGTGCGGTCTGCTTGAAACTTTGCAGCACGCAATGTTTGAGTGTGTAGTTGCGCGCACCTTTTGGACATTAGTGTCACGCATGTTTTTAACCCGCCTGCAAGCGCGCACTAGTTCTCCCGAAGTGTTTCAAAATATGCTCTTGTGTGTCGGCATGTTCGTTTTGTGGCGGCAGCGTGGAGTGGCATCCTTAAATGGGCGTCCGCAAAGAACAATGTTCCCAATGTTGCAGCGCCTGCGCACGCGCCTCTTTGAACAAGCATGCATGGACGCTCTGTCAATGAGCGAGGCTGAGTTCTTGCGCAAATGGTCGACATACTTTATCGTCCTGCGCGGCGGTCGAGTATCGGCATTTTTACTGCATTACTGACGTGCTCAGTGCTGCGTCACTGAGCATGTGCTTGACTGATCAGAGCATTAAGTTCATCTGTTTTGTTTTGTATTTTCTGTGTTAAAACAGAAAAAATAAACTTCTCTTTCTACGCCCGAGCTCGTCCAGAACCAGCGAAGTTTTTTCGGCGCTGGTTTCGTGAGAAGTTTCGACAAGTGCAGGCGGGCCCCGGATCCACTGCGACCCGGAGGATCCACAACCAGCCTCCCAGCCCAGGCGCCGTGCCTTTGCCGGTGCTCGGGCAACTTCGTGAGCTTCAAGCAGCAGCCCAGTCGGCCGCCCGTGACGTCATGGGAGGCCCGGGACCTGCTCTCCCTCCGGTGTTCTGTGCGCCGCCCCCAAAGGCGCACAGTTTCCAGTTTTCAGTTACTTCCGACGCGACTGCTGACGACATCGTCGACGGCATCGAGTCGGTTGTCGGCCCGAAAGGGCTAGAGAGCCTTCAACACCATGTAGGCATGAAGTTCTGCGTCGCCTTGGCCTCTGCTGCGGCGGCGGAGAAGATGCTAGTGGAACGCGCCTTCAAAGTGAACGGCACTTCCGTCCCAGTAGCGTGCGTGGGTCCCGCCGTGGTCCACGTGACGGCTTTTCGTGTGCCGCTGTGCGTGGGAGATGCGGCGCTGGCGGCAGCACTGTCCTCTTACGGAAAGGTGCTGGACATCACCCACCCCGTCCTCAAGGGCCGTCGTCACGTCGGCAACGGGACGCGCGTGGTCCGGATCGAGATGAAGCAGGCGGTGCCGAACTTCTTTACCCTCCAGGGCCACCGCGTCATGTTTGACTACCGAGGCGTCCGGAAGGTGTGTTCCCGCTGCGGGCAGGACGGTGTTGTGTTTGGGATGCCCCCCCCCCCTTCTGCCTGTGTGGATTAAGGCAGCTCGCTCTCCCCACCTGCCTAAGTGGATTAAGGCAGCGACCTTCCAGGACCGTGGGACCATGGTCGCAGCGGCGAAAGTCAAAGACCGCCGAAGGCCGAAGATGCGGAGACGATGGCGGCGTTCCGTGGCCGAGTCGACCCTCGGGTCAACGAACAGAGTGGTGGTCTGCTGAGAAAAAGACAGCAGTGTTTAATTACTGAGCCTCTACCCTCTCCCATCAACCGAGCTGCGAGGGAGCGGGACAGCCAGCACCGCCCAGCCGTGGGTGTAACCCCCGGAGTCCACGTCTGCCCATGCGATTGGACGTCATTCTTCGAACTATATTCCCTAGACAGGGATCTGGGGAATCCGTGCGTTATTTAACGGGAAGTTGTTTTGAGACTTGAGAGCACTCCTGTTGACTCCTGAAGACGTTCTCTTTCACTGAGAGCCCCTCTCAGTTGCTCTCTTATGTAAATAATGTAAATATTCCTGCATAAAGTTCTCCTTTTCCTTTTTTTCTCATCGTATCCCCGTCTCCCGTCCTTCCTCGTCCCTTCTCCGGCCCGACCACGCTCACCCGATCCTAATAACTGGTTGCCAGCGGTGGGATAGAATCTGCACCCAACAACTAGATCGCTCGATGCGATGTCCGTGTCAAGTCACCGGCTCCAACGGACCCCGGCAGCTACGTGATTGACTGCATCAGCTACGCTTCCGAAGAGCGAGAAATGGACGCGTCAGGTCACCGGCTCCAACGGACCCCGGCAGCTACGGGACTGACGGCGTCAGCTGTATCTCGGCAGGGTGAGTGCCCGATGTTTGCCATTCGTTTCGCCAGACCGCACTAGCACAGGCAGATGTTAGTAGTGGGATTTTGGATTTCTGGGAAATGAAGATTTTGGCAATTTTGTGTTTTGTTGACCTCAAGATGAGGCTTGTGTTTTAGAGGGGATTAGCGGCACGAAGTGCGTTTCGCGATGGAGAAGTTCCAGGTAGAGGACCTCCTTGAAATTTTGGAAGAACTGGGCATTTCAGTGAACCCCACTAAAACGAGAGAGGCGATTTTGGATGTGATATGGGCGGAGGAGGTGACAGTCGAGGAGGCAGACGAGACGTGGGAGACGATTGTTGAACGGAAAGCGGAGCAAGAAACGCGAAGGCTTCTCCAGGAGAGAGAGAAGCGACAGGAACAGGAAAAGCGAGAGCTCCAAGAGGAGCAAGAAAGAGAGTGGCAGGAGCAGCGTCGTAAGAGACGCGCTGAGCTCGAAGCACTACGTGAGCGAGAGCAGCAGGAGCTCATGCGTAAGGTTCAGCTTCTCAGATGGCGAAGGGCCCGAGATCGTCTGAGGAGTTACCGAAGAGGCGAGAGCTTCAAGACGTTCCTCGAAAATTTTGAGCAGGTATGCACAGAAGAGGAGCTCGACCAGTGCGAATGGTCTATGATGTTGGTGGCCATCCTCCCTGGTGACGTTGGCGGCGTATTAGCGCGCCTGTCCGACGAGGAAGTAGGCCACTACGAGATAGCAAAGAGTGCCCTCTTTCGCTTCTTCGGCATAAAGGTAGAAGTCGACTCCAAAGGTCGAAGTGATGGCAGCGGGCAGCGCTCCCATCAGTGCGTCAGCGACCAGCCAACGAACCCCGGTTGGTCCGCTGCGCACGAAAGAGTCGCTCAAGAGAGCAGTGACATGGCTGGTTCTAGCCCTGAGACAGTTGCCGCTATTGCAAATGAGGCGGAGGTTCGGCGGAAGAAATACGGTACTGAGCTTGTATGCCGCCGCACTGAAAGACAGCTTTCCGGGAAAGAGCGCCACGGAGAGTTACCAGATATCAACGTTGAAGCGCCAAGTAAGAGCGCAGCGTTAGATATTAAGAGCGATGCCAGTCAGATTGTCGCTGGAGTCTGGAATGTTGATGAAGCCGCTCCAAAACGCCAAATTCAGGACAGAGAGCTGTTGTGCTCAGAGGAAACAGCAGAGGTCACGGGAGCGAGCGATTGTGAAGGTGAGCCGTCGCCTGGCACTGTGAGAGAGGCACAAGTGGCTTTGCTGCGAGAGAAATATGGCGAAACCAATGAGCCTCTGAAAATTGATGGCTCGACTAAGGCGAGGGCCGGCAGCTTAGCACCTGTTGGCCACGCGAGAACTTTCGACAGGCAGCGAAAGTCAACAGGCGAGGTTTCCGGGAGACGGCTACGCGTGAAGGCAGCTAATCCGTCTGCGAGAAGGGAAAAAGCGCGGTCAAGCTTCTGCATTTGAGGACGCCGCGTAATTCCTCGAAATTGCCACCGCGGCGCTCAAAAGTTCGCAAGCGTTGTGAATATAGCCCAGCTGACTACGCGTGCGCATGCAGGGCGTAAACGACCTGCTCCATCGAGAGACAGCAGAGGGGATTACAAGGCATGTGACGCGGGCGTCGTGCTAGGGAGAAGGGTGCACGGTCGCCGCACAAAAGAGCGCCACAGAGGACCAGCAAGTCGGAGGGGGACGCAGCATGCAGGGAACGAAGAGAGGGGAAAGCGCCGCTCTAGCACAGGCGGAACTAATCAGCCCCGCAAATTTTTGGAAACCTTAACTGGTAGCCCGGCCGTCCGACCGCGACCGCGCAGGGCGCGTCTGAAGAACAGGAAGCAGTGGATTCTTTGAATCACAAGACTGTTTCCAGGTGCATTTCACTAAGCACTTTTTGTGTTTACTGTTTGCTTTTTCTTTAATTCATTTAATCTACTGTAAAAAGAAAAAATGAAAGCAAACCAACTTTTGAGCTTTTGTACCTGAGTGAATTTTGTACTTTTCGTTAGCTTTCATTGTTGTAATGTTACCTTGAATACTCTTGCTTTAAGTAATCTTTGTAATGCGCAGTTCACTGTAGCGCGAACGATTTCCTTTGTGAGCTGTAATCTCACCCGCGCTATTATCGATGTTTTGTTATTTGACGGCATCACTTCGTTGAGGTTTGATTTGATGCGAATTGCCGTGCAGTAGGGATTTGTATATAGGTTTAGCTGCGCTGCGAATTGTGAGAGTGCCCGCTGAGGCACGAAGGTACAGCGAAGTAACTCATGGGCGAATGTGGCGCAGTCCCTCGCGTGGGTGCTGCGAGATTACTTCGAGCTGTAATTTTGTTGGGTCGGTTTCGTGGTTTGGCACGTGAGCTTAAACTGGTCCGATTATTGCGTGCTAGTGCCCGCTGACACTCAGGCACGAACGAGGCCATTCTTGGCCATTGTAGATTAGGCAGATGGCATGAGCTCCCAGAGAGGCTACCTTTTCAGCCGAATTTAGCTTTGCAGTAGGGTTATCTGCAGTATTTGTTACACGCTAGTGTCCGCTGACGCAGAGGCGCGAGCGAAGCCACTCTTGGACATTGTAGCGTAGCTCGTATGAGCTCTTCGAGGTACTACTTTGTGTAGCCGTATGAAGTTGCGCAGACTGTTTCTTCTGCGAGGTTTGTTGTGCAAGTTTCGCACATTTATGTCGTGTCTGGTGCCATGCAGAACGAAAGGAAGACGACATGGGAAATTGTCGTACTTAAGAATAGCATGTAGCTTGGGGCAAAATTGAAAGCCTCTGTCTGCCTTCTCGGCTCATCCTTCCCTGCCCGGGTGACTTCGAGAATCGTCTCAATTTGTCCGACCGATTCTAGACCAATTCTAAATTTCCCTCCGTTTTTTGAAGTGTCATGCATTATGACAACACTTTGAAGAGGTCCCAACACCTGAACCGTGCATCGGCTTACGCACTTCGTGTTCGTTCAGGAAAATTTTGTTTTTTTAAGATTTTACTTAGAGGGAAGTTTGAGTAATCAGTTTTGCTTTGGTTTTGGTCTGGCGGGGCGAGTGGGCTACAGACGGCACTTGCTTTTGTTGTGTGTGGCTTGGCGTTTGTCGTCCCGTTTGACTCACCTTCCAGAGAAATTCCGAGAGCGGGACATCGACAGCCGATGAAGGAGCAGAGTGGAACGAGAGCCCCCTCTTGCACGTCCTGTCAGCCGAGCTGCGTAGGAGCGGCTCATCTTCCGGACGCATTGTCTGGTGGCGGGGGTGCTGTTGGGTTTGGGATGCCCCCCCCCCTTCTGCCTGTGTGGATTAAGGCAGCTCGCGCTCCCCTCCTGCCTAAGTGGATTAAGGCAGCGACCCTCCAGGACCGTGGGACCATGGTCGCAGCGGCGAAAGTCAAAGACCGCCGAAGGCCGAAGATGCGCCGACGATGGCGGCGTTCCATGGCCGAGTCGACCCTCGGGTCAACGAACAGAGTGGTGGTGTGCTGAGAAAAAGACAGCAGTGTTTAATTACTGAGCCTCTACCCTCTCCCATCAACCGAGCTGCGAGGGATCGGGACAGCCAGCACCGCCCAGCCGTGGGTGGTACCCCCGGAGTCCACGTCTGCCCATGCGATTGGACGTCATTCTTCGAACTATATTCCCCAGACAGGGATCTGGGGAATCCGTGCGTTATTTAACGGGAAGTTGTTGTGAGACTTGAGAGCACTCCTGTTGACTCCTGAAGACGTTCTCTTTCACTGAGAGCCCCTCTCAGTTGCTCTCTTATGTAAATAATGTAAATATTCCTGCATAAAGTTCTCCTTTTCCTTGTTTTCTCATCGTAACCCCGTCTCCCGCCTTCCTCGTCCCTTCTCCGGACCGACCACGCTCACCCGATCCTAATAACGGCCACATCGGCGCGGCGTGTCGAACTCCGCCGTGCGCTCGCTGCGAGGTGTTCGGCCACGACACGGCCGGATGCGGAGCGGCTTGCCGGCGCTGCGGCGGAAGCCACGCCATAGCGGATTGCCTGCGGCCACGGTCCTATGCGGCGGCCGCCGCCTCGAGAAAGGAACCCAGCAAGGACAACGTGGCGCAAGAAAGGCGGAGCACACCAACCGTCCGGACGCCTGTTGTCGACGCGGACCCTACGGCCAGCAGCCCGAGGGAGCCCGAGCCCACCCCCGCGACGGAGGTGCCCGTGAAGGAGCAGCTCGAGGCTATGCCTTCAAATGAGGTGGAGCCGTTCGGTGCTATTTTCGCGGAACCCTTGCCGCCGCTTCCCGGCACAAACACCTACGACACCGTGAGCAGCAGCGACGAGTCGAGCGTGGCGTCGGGCGACCTGGTGGACGTACCGGACAAAGTCACGCCGCTTAGCCTGACAGGCTACTTGACGTGCGGGCAAGTGTCATGGGCCGACGACTACTCGAGGTGCGGACGACGCGCGCTTCCCGTCACCAGCCAGCCACACCCTCCCATCGGCGACCTTGGCGTCAGCATCGGCCTCAGCTGCGAGCGTCGCCAAGACCACGCAACAACCGGTGAGCGAGGCCACAAGCACCGACGACCCCGAAAATATGGACTTCTCAAGACCCGACTACAAACGTGCCCACCCCCAATCATCGGAATCCGAAGGGACTGTTAACGAACGTTCTAGCAAAAAAGTGCCGCGTGCGTCAAGCGCCGCCCATGGCAGCGCTCATTAGGTTGTATGCTATGCCGTCGGTGCTCTTGGCAGTCATGGCGGTTGTGCATCTCCTCTCCCTGAATGTTCGGGGATTTCAATCCGTAGATAGACAGAGGGAGGTGATGCACTTTGCCAGGGCTAGGGGCGTCGACATCCTGTTTTTACAGCAATGCAACTTCCGTACTTCACTTGATGTGCTCAATTTCACCACCCGGTTTTCTGTTTTTGCTTACTTTTCTTTGACTGATTCTCATATGTGCAGTGTTGGTGTCGTTTTTGTAAACCCCTGCCTGCGCGCGGGTGCTCATATCACTTTCGGGCTGGACGGCCGCACTCTTGCGGTCGACTTCACACTAAACCAAGGGCGGGTACGTGCGTTGGTTGTATATGTGCCAGCACGGCAGACTAGTAGTTCTGTTTTTTTTTGAGCGCCTCGACTCATTCCTCCTTGATCCCTACCCCACTTTCATCGTCGGTGACTTCAATTGTGTACTTAACATCGACGGTGACGTCCGTGGACAGGGTCACGGTCGCCGTTATTGCGGTGCCCCCGCGCTCCGCGATCTCGTGACTCAGTTCCGCTTGTCTGACGCGTGGGTGCAGCTTCACGGGGATGCCTTTGGAGCGACGTGGGAGAGAGGACAGTCAGCGAGTCGGATAGAGAAATTCTATTTTCCACCTGAGCTCGCTTCTTTTGTCGTCAGCGGCGAGGTTCTCGCGTTCCCTGCAGGCACGCCGGTGATTTCCGATCACCACCCCTTGTCAGTCAGGCTCGACTTTGGTGAGGGCACCCCACGTACTGTTACGTCGCGCAAGGACACGAGCCTACTGGCAGACCCGGAAAGTCTGGCGTCGCTGCGTACGGCGTTGGCCGCATCGTGCAAGAGCTTCGTTGCGACTGATTCTTGGGACACACTCAAGACTCGTTGGTCAAATGTTTAGGGGAATCCCCCAAGGTGGAGTAGATTTGTAATAAGGGAGTAATTACTCATTTGCATCCACCCGAGCGCAGCCATACGGCTACAAAGGAAAGCTATACAGCTTTCTCAGAAACTTCGTAGTTAAAGAAAAATTCGTCCTGGTCCGGGGTTCGAACCCAGGACCACCGCTACACCGGACCAGTCGCTCTACCAATTGAGCTAACCAGGACGGCAAGCTTATGGTAGGACGAGAGCGTCCTACCATAAGCTTGCCGTCCTGGTTAGCTCAATTGGTAGAGCGACTGCTCCGGTGTAGCGGTGGTCCTGGGTTCGAACCCCGGACCAGGACGAATTTTTCTTTAACTACGAAGTTTCTGAGAAAGCTGTATAGCTTTCCTTTGTAGCCGTATGGCTGCGCTCGGGTGGATGCAAATGAGTAATTACTCCCTTATTACAAATCTTCTCCACCTTGGGGGATTCCCCTAAACATTTGACCAACACAGTTCCCATTTCGAGTTATTGATCAATTCGCTCTCGTCCTACCATAAGCTTGCCGTCCTGGTTAGCTCAATTGGTAGAGCGACTGCTCCGGTGTAGCGGTGGTCCTGGGTTCGAACCCCGGACCAGGACGAATTTTTCTTTAACTACGAAGTTTCTGAGAAAGCTGTATAGCTTTCCTTTGTAGCCGTATGGCTGCGCTCGGGTGGATGCAAATGAGTAATTACTCCCTTATTACAAATCTACTCCACCTTGGGGGATTCCCCTAAACATTTGACCAACACAGTTCCCATTTCGAGTTATTGATCAATTCGCTCTCGTCCTACCATAAGCTTGCCGTCCTGGTTAGCTCAATTGGTAGAGCGACTGCTCCGGTGTAGCGGTGGTCCTGGGTTCGAACCCCGGACCAGGACGAATTTTTCTTTAACTACGAAGTTTCTGAGAAAGCTGTATAGCTTTCCTTTGTAGCCGTATGGCTGCGCTCGGGTGGATGCAAATGAGTAATTACTCCCTTATTACAAATCTACTCCACCTTGGGGGATTCCCCTAAACATTTGACCAACACAGTTCCCATTTCGAGTTATTGATCAATTCGCTCTCGTCCTACCATAAGCTTGCCGTCCTGGTTAGCTCAATTGGTAGAGCGACTGCTCCGGTGTAGCGGTGGTCCTGGGTTCGAACCCCGGACCAGGACGAATTTTTCTTTAACTACGAAGTTTCTGAGAAAGCTGTATAGCTTTCCTTTGTAGCCGTATGGCTGCGCTCGGGTGGATGCAAATGAGTAATTACTCCCTTATTACAAATCTACTCCACCTTGGGGGATTCCCCTAAACATTTGACCAACACAGTTCCCATTTCGAGTTATTGATCATTTCGCTCTCGTCCTACCATAAGCTTGCCGTCCTGGTTAGCTCAATTGGTAGAGCGACTGCTCCGGTGTAGCGGTGGTCCTGGGTTCGAACCCCGGACCAGGACGAATTTTTCTTTAACTACGAAGTTTCTGAGAAAGCTGTATAGCTTTCCTTTGTAGCCGTATGGCTGCGCTCGGGTGGATGCAAATGAGTAATTACTCCCTTATTATAAGACTCGTTGGCAGGCCACTCTGGTGGCGGCCGGTCAAGACCGAAGACGCCGGGTAACTCATTCACTGAATGATACCCTCAAGCGCATCCGTATAGTGCAAAGGGGAGCACCCTTAACCTTTGCCATGAGCGATTACCTGAGCCTACTTAAAGCACGTTACCACGTGTTGCTCTGCCAGTCATCACGGGCAGCAAGTCGCGCACACCAGCTCGGGCGGCATATATCAGACCCGGCTGTGCTGCGACACGTACGCGCAGGCACGGCAGAGGAATTCGCTCCCGCTACTGTGCCTTTCGTGACCCTCCCAGACGGCACACAAAGCAGAATCACGTCCGACATCTGCGCGATTTTCGCAAGCCACTTCTCGGACCTGTCCTCGACGGGCAATTGGCTACATCTTCGAAATCGGTATGGCGGGCTTCTACAAAGGTTCTTTGGAAACTTGCCAAGAGTAGCTGAAGAGCTGCAGGAAAACCTTTGCGCACCAGCCGCAAGCCAAGAGCTGCACGCCATCCTGCAGAGTGTGAATGCAGCCACTGCCCCCGGTCCAGACGGCATTCCAACAAGTTTTTATTCAACGTTTTTTTACCAGATCCAAGGAGCACTACTGAAGATGGTCAACGGCTTTCTCGCGGATGGGTTACGTCCAAACTCTTTCCGCGAATGTCGCATCATACTCATTCCGAAAGCGGGCGGTGACCCCTCCGACCCGCAAGCATGGCGGCCCATAAGCCTCTTAAACGCAGACTGCAAAATCGTCGCATCTTTACTAAACAAAAGAATGCGGACGATTCTGCCTTACCTAATTCACCGGGCTCAAACCAGCAGCGTGCCTGACCGCTCTGTGTTTGATGCACTGACACTCACAAGAGACCTGTTCACATTTGCCAGCAGGACGGTCTTCAGCGGGTGCTTTGTTTCGCTTGATCACGCGAAAGCATTCGATCGGGTGGAACACTCGTATTTGTTCGGAGTCCTCGAAGCCTTCGGATTCCCTTCGCAAATTGTAAGCAGGCTACGCTTATTTTACGCAGACCTGAATGCTCGTCTCTCCGTAAACGGCCACCAGAGAGCTCCCTTCTCAGTCACCCGGGGCATAAGGCAAGGATGCCCTCTCTCCCCAACGTTCTCCGTGTTATGCCTGGATCCACTCATCCGGCGCATTAACAACAGCCCATCCATACGCGGCTTCCCTCTGCCTGGCCAGGGCCAAATCAAGGTGCCGGCCTACGCCGACGACGTGCCACTTTTCCTCAAGGACGAGGATAGCTACGCCGCTTTTTTGCGGCTGTTTCTCGAGTACAGCAAGATATCGGGGGCCCTATTGAACAGGCAAAAAGCAAGGCACTAAGATTTGGCACCTTCACACCGAACATTGCGGGCGAGGTGGAGTGGGTGCAGGGAGTGAAAGTCCTGGGAGTACTATTCCTCGCCAGCGGAGAAGTAGCCCGCGAAACCTGGACTAACTTCCGCACGAAGGCTGAAAAACGCCTCTCGGTGGCGTCAACTTTCCGCCTTTCAATGCCAGAGCGCTGCTATATAGTTAGGTCCACAATCCTAGCCGCATGTTTTTTTGTCGCCCGCGTCGCAAACCCACCGCGCACGTTTGCTCGCAGGCTAACCTCGGCCTGTAGCTCTTTCGTTTGGGCGGGCAAAACCGAACTTGTGTCACGAATGTTCATGCGCCTTCCATCGTACATGGGTGGGTTTGGTATACCTTGTATCCGCACCATGTGCAATGTGCTCGGCTTGTGAGGAGTACGAGACCTTGTACGCAACCCAGACTATCCCGGGAGAACACTCCTCACATACTTTCTGGGTACAGCGCGTAACGTGTTTTTTACACAACACGTGGTTGGCCCTACAGCCGAGCAGCCGCCGACATTTTTCGTTAATATGCGTCGCACACTGGCGTCGTTGACTGCCAGCATGCCCGATCTGGATGTTGATGAAACCCCGCCCTCCAGGATGTGTGTAGCACTAACGGTCGCTGTGCTGACCCGCGAACAACTCCAGAAAATGAGACGGGCACGCTGGCGCCAACTGACCTCAGTTGCGCTTCCTGCAGATGTCAGGGACTTCTGCTGGCTGCGAGGCTGGCGGATCCTGCCCACAAGAGACCGCCTTGCGGCGTGGGGCGTGGCGCGCTTCGCCCGATGCCCGCAGTGCGGTCTCATTGAAACTTTGCAGCACGCAATGTTTGAGTGTGTAGTTGCGCGCACCTTTTGGACATTAGTGTCACGCATGTTTTTAACCCGCCTGGAAGCGCGCACTAGTTCTCCCGAAGTGTTTCAAAATATGCTCTTGTGTGTCGGCGTGTTCGTTTTGTGGCGGCAGCGTGGAGCGGCTTCCTTAAATGGGCGTCCGCAAAGAACAATGTTCCCAATGTTGCAGCGCCTCCGCACGCGCCTCTTTGAACAAGCATGCGTGGACGCTCTGTCAATGAGCGAGGCTGAGTTCTTGTGCACATGGTCGACATACTTTATCGTCCTGCGCGGCGGTCGAGTATCGGCTTTCTTACTGCATTACTGATGTGCTCAGTGCTGCGTCACTGCGCATGTGCTTGACTCATCAGAGCATTAAGTTCATCCGTTTTGTTTTCTATTTTCTATGTCAACACATAACAAAATAAACTTCTCTTTCTACGCCCGAGCTCGTCCAGACCCAGCGAAGATTTTTCGGCGCTGGCTTGCTGAGAAGTTTTGAGAAGTGCAGGCGGGCCTCGGATCCACTGCGACACCGAGGTTCCGCAACCAGCCTCCCAGCCCAGGCGCCGTGCCTTTGCCGGTGCTCGGGCAAATTCGAGACCTTCAAGCAGCAGCCCAGTCGGCTGCCCGTGACGTCAAGGGAGGCCCGCGGACCTGCTGCCCCTCCGGTGTTGCGTGCGCCGCCCCCAAAGGCGTACTGTTTCCAGTTTTCAGTTACTTCCGACGCGACTGCTGACGACATCGTCGACGGCATCGAGTCGGTTGTCGGCCCGAAAGGGCTATAGAGCCTCCAGCACCATGGAGGCATGAAGTTCTGCGTCGCCATGGCCTCGGCTGCGGCGGCAGAGAAGATGCTAGTGGAAGGCGCCTTCAACGTGAACGGCACTTCCGTCCCAGTAGCCTGCGTGGGTCCTGCCGTGGTCCACGTGACGGCTTTTCGTGTGCCGCAGTTCGTAGGAGACGCGGCGCTGGCGGCGGCAGTGAGCTCCTACGGCAAGGTGCTTGACATCACCCATCCCGTCCTCAAGGGCCGTCGTCACGTAGGCAACGGTACGCGCGTGGTCCGGATAGAGATGAAGCAGGCGGTGCCGAACTTCCTGACCGTCCAGGGCCACCGCGTCATGTTTGACTACCGAGGCGTCCGGAAGGTGGGTTCCCGCTGTGGGCAGGACGGTCACATCGGCGCGGCGTGTCGAACACCGCGGTGCGCTCGCTGCGAGGTGTTCGGCCACGACACGGCCGGATGCGGAGCGGCTTGCAGGCGCTGCGGTTGAAGCCACGCCACAGCGGACTGCCTGCGGCCACGGTCCTATGCGGCGGCCGCCACTTCGAGGAAAGACCTGAGTAAGGACAACGTGGCCGCAGAAACACGGAGCACACCAGCCGTCCGGACGTCGGTTGCCGACGAGCACCCAACGACCATTTGACCGAGGGAGCCCCAATCTACCCCGCGACGGAGGTGCCCGGGAAGGAGCAGCACCCCGAGGGGGTTACCTTCAAACGAGGTGGAGCCGTTCGCTGCAGTTTTCGCCGAGCCCTTGCCACCGCTTCCCGGCACAGACACCTACGACACCGTGAGCAGCAGCGACGAGTCGAGCGTGGCGTCGGGCGACCTGGTGGACCTACCGGACAAAGTCACGCCGCTTCGCCTGACAGGCGACTTGACGTGCGGGCAGGTGTCAGGGC
This sequence comes from Amblyomma mixtum, assembly GCF_055824585.1. Taxonomy (NCBI): domain Eukaryota; kingdom Metazoa; phylum Arthropoda; class Arachnida; order Ixodida; family Ixodidae; genus Amblyomma; species Amblyomma mixtum. Next base: position 102,945,435 of record NC_143021.1, on the reverse strand, counting down.
CTACGACTCCTCGAGGTGCGGACGACGCGCGCTTCCCGTCACCAGCCAGCCACACCCTCCCATCGGCGACCCTGGCGTCGGCATCGGCTTCAGCTGCGAGCGTCGCCAAGACCACGCAGAAACCGGTGAGCGAGGCCGCAAGTGCCGACGACCCCGAAAATATGGACTTCTCAAGACCCGACTACAAACGTGCCCACCCCCAATCATCGGAATCCGAAGGGACTGTTAACGAACGTTCTAGCAAAAAAGTGCCGCGCGCGTCAAGCGCCGCCAATGGCAGCGCTCTTTAGGTTGTATGCTATGCCGTCGGTGCTCTTGGTAGTCATGGCGGTTGTGCATCTCCTCTCCCTGAATGTTCGGGGATTTCAATCCGTAGACAGACAGAGAGAGGTGATGCACTTTACCAGGGCCAGGGGCGGCGACGTCCTGTTTTTACAGGAATGCAACTTCCGTACTTCACTTGATGTGCTGAATTTCACCACCCGGTTTTCTGTTTTTGCTTACGTTTCTTTGACTGATTCTCATATGTGCGGTGTTGGTGTCGTTTTTGTAAACCCCTGCCTGCGCGCGGGTGCTCATTGCACTTTCGGGCTGGACGGCCGCACTCTTGCGGTCGACTTCACACTAAACCAGCGGCGGGTACGTGCGTTGGTTGTATACGCGCCAGCACGGCAGACTAGTAGTTCCGATTTTTCTGAGCGCCTCGACTCATTCCTCCTTGATCCCTACCCCACTTTCATCATCGGCGACTTCAATTGTGTACTTAACATCGACCGTGACGTCCGCGGACAGGGTCACGGTCGCCGTTATTCCGGTTCCCCCGCGCTCCGCGATCTCGTGACTCAGTTCCGCTTGTCTGACGCGTGGGTGCAGCTTCACGGGGATGCCTTTGGAGCGACGTTTGAGAGAGCACAGTCAGCGAGTCGGAGAGACAAATTCTATTTTCCACCAGACTTCGCTTCTTTTGTCGTTAGCTGCGAAGTTCTCGCGTTCCCTGCAGGCACGCCGGTGATTTCCGATCACCACCCCTTGTCAGTCAGGCTCGACTTTGGTGACGGCACCCCACGTACTGTTACTTCGCGCAAGGTCACGAGCCTACTGGCAGACCCGGAAAGTCTGGCGTCGCTGCGTACGGCGTTGGCCGCATCGTGCAAAAGCTTCGTTGCGACTGATTCTTGGGACACACTCAAGACTCGTTGGCAGGCAACTCTGGTGGCGGCCGGTCAAGACCGAAGACGCCGGGTAACTCATGCACTGAATGATACCCTCAAGCGCATCCGTATAGTGCAAAGGGGAGCACCCTTAACCTTTGCCATGAGCGATTACCTGAGCCTAGTTAAAGCACGTTACCACGTGTTGCTCTGCCAGTCATCACGGGCAGCAAGTCGCGCACACCAGCTCGGGCGGCCTATATCAGACCCGGCTGTGCTGCGACACGTACGCGCAGGCACGGCAGAGGAATTCGCTCCCGCTACTGTGCCTTTCGTGACCCTGCCAGACGGCACACAAAGCAGAATCACGTCCGACATCAGCGCGATTTTCGCAAGCCACTTCTCGGACCTGTTCTCGACGGGCAATTGGCTACATCTTCAAGATGGGTATGACGGGCTTCTACAAAGGTTTTTTGGAAACTTGCCAAGAGTAGCTGAAGAGCTCCAGGAAAACCTTTGCGCACCAGCCACAAGCCAAGAGCTGCACGCCATCCTGCAGAGTTTGAATGCAGCCACTGCCCCCGGTCCAGACGGCATTCCAACAAGTTTTTATTCAACGTTTTTTTACCAGATCCAAGGAGCACTACTGAAGATGGTCAACGGCTTTCTCGCGGATGGGTTACGTCCAAACTCTTTCCGCAAATGTCGCATCATACTCATTCCGAAAGCGGGCGGTGACCCCTCCGACCCGCAAGCATGGCGGCCCATAAGCCTCTTAAACGCAGACTACAAAATCGTCGCATCTTTACTAAACAAAAGAATGCGGACGATTCTGCCTGACCTAATTCATCGGGCTCAAACCAGCAGCGTGCCTGACCGCTCTGTGTTTGATGCACTGACACTCACAAGAGACCTGTTCAGATTTGCCAGCAGGACGGGCTTCAGCGGGTGCTTTGTTTCGCTTGATCACGCGAAAGCATTCGATCGGGTGGAACACTCGTATTTGTTCGGAGTCCTCGAAGCCTTCGGATTCCCTTCGCAAATTGTAAGCAGGCTGCGCTTACTTTACGCAGACCTGAATGCTCGTCTCTCCGCAAACGGCCACCAGAGCGCTCCCTTCTCAGTCACCCGCGGCATAAGGCAAGGATGCCCTCTCTCCCCAACGTTCTTCGTGTTATGCCTGGATCCACTCATCCGGCGCATTAACAACAGCCCATCCATACGCGGCTTCCCTCTGCCTGGCCAGGGCCAAATCATGGTTCCGGCCTACGCCGACGACGTGCCGCTTTTCCTCAAGGACGAGGATAGCTACGCCGCTTTTTTGCGGCTGTTTCTCGAGTACAGCGAGATATCGGGGGCCCTATTGAACAGGATAAAGAGCAAGGCACTAAGGTTTGGTACCTTCACACCGAACCTTGCGGGCGAGGTGGAGTGGGTGCAGGGAGTGAAAGTCCTGGGAGTACTATTCCTCGCCAGCGGAGAAGTAGCCCGCGAAACCTGGACTAACTTCCGCACGAAGGCTGAGAAACGCCTCTCGGTGGCGTCAACTTTCCGCCTTTCAATGGTAGAGCGCTGCTATATAGTTAAGTCTACAGTCCTAGCCGCATGTTTTTTTGGCGCCCGCGTCGCAAACCCACCGCGCACGTTTGCTCGCAGGCTAACCTCGGCTTGTGGCTCTTTCGTTTGGGCAGGCAAAACCGAACTTGTGTCACGAATGTTCATGCGCCTTCCATCGTACATGGGTGGGTTTGGTATACCTTATATCCGCACCATGTGCAATGTGCTCGCCTTGCGAGGAGTACGAGATCTTGTACGCAAGCCAGACTCTCCCGGGAGAACACTCCTCACATATTTTCTGGGTACACCGTGTAACGTGTTTTTTACACAACACGTGGTTGGCCCTACAGCCGAGCAGCCGCCGGAATTTTTCGTTAACGTGCGTCGCACACTGGCGTCGTTGACTGCCAGCTTTGCCCGATCTGGATGTTGATGAAACCCCGCCCTCCAGGATGTGTGAAGCACTAACGGTCGCTGAGCTGACCCGCGAACAACTCCAGATAACGAGACGGGCACGCTGGCGCACACTGACCTCAGCTGCGCTTCCTGCAGATGTCAGGGACTTCGGCTGGCTGCGAGGCTGGCGGGTCCTGCCCACAAGATACCGCCTTGCGGCGTGGGACGTGTCGCCCTCCGCCCGATGCCCGCAATGCGGTCTTTTAGAAACGTTGCGGCACGCTATGTTCGACTGTGTAGTGGCGCGCACCTTTTGGGTACTAGTGTCACGGATGTTTTTAACCCGCCTCGAAGCGCGCACTAGTTCCCGCGAACTGTTTACAAATATGCTCTTGTGTGTCGGCATGTTCATTTTGTGGCAGCAGCGTGGAGCGGCTTCCTGAAATGGGCGTCCGCAAAGAGCAATGTTGCCAATGTTGCAGCGCCTCCGCACGCGCCAATTTGAGCAAGCATGCGTGGACGCACTATCAATGAGTGAGGATGAGTTCTTGCGCAAATTGTCGACATATTTCATCGTCCTGCGCGGCGGTCGAGTGTCGGCTTTCTTACTGCCTTACTGACGTGCTCAGTGCTGCGGCACTGCGCATGTGCTCGACTGATCAAAGCATTGAGTTCAGCAGTTTTGCATTGTATTTTTGTTCACATTAGAAAAAAAAAATTCAGGGGGCACTTTGACTGTCTAAAGTGGGTAGAGGCGGAAGCGTTTTCCGCACCACCTTCGCTGTTTCTGTGGCATTGGTGGCGTCACATATAATTGAGCACTAATTACTAAGTGATGGGAAATCACTAATTAATGCCTGGATACTAATTAACTACTAATTAATGACGCTTAAGCTTCGCCTTTAGGAGTGGAACGCGACGGCGCGTTGCAGCGCTGCCAGGGAGTCCACGGAACGCCACCACCCGTTCGGCGCGATGCCTTGCCCTTTGAACGCAACGCTTTTTGAGGAAAGGAAATGGCGCAGTAATTCTCTGTCATCTCAGTTGACACCTGAACCGCACCGTAGAGGAAGGGAGGTGGGAGTGAAAGAAGATAGATAAAGAGGGGCCGTAATGAAGAAAATTAAACTTGTATTTGAGGAAAGGAAATTACGCAGTTACTGTCTCACATATCTCGGTGGACACCCGTCAAAATTCAGGGGGGCACTTTTTTTACCTAAAGTGTGGTCACTGATGTGTGGTTAAGATGTTAAGCTTCGCCCCTAAGAGTTGAACGCGACAGCGTCTTGGAACGCTGCCAAGGAGTCCATAGAACGCCATCGCCCATTCGGTTCTACGCCTCGCTCGTCGGTAAATTGGTTTTTGAGGAAAGGAAATGTATCTGTCTCTCACTTGTCGGTGGACACCTAAACCTCGCCGGAGGGGAATGGAGGAGGATGAGAGTGAGTGAAGACACCGTATTCACTAGACGCGCCTTTGTTCATTCCAAACCATCGAGCTGGCATGGCGGAGTGGATAGCGTGCTCGTCTCTCACGCCGAAGACCGGGGTTCGATTCCTGAGCTCGACCAATTTCTTAATCGCTTTTATTTATTTATATGGCCTGACTAGTAAAGCTAATTAGGCTAATTGGGTAATTAAGCAATTAACTAAGCTAAGTCCCACTTACTTGGAGCATCACTATACCATCCCTTCAATTGGTTGTATGGTTACTAGCCAAAGTGCAATTGGCCCCGTTTGAAATTCGCGCACTGTGACGTCACGACCGTTTCCACCAATTGAAAAGCGTGACATTTTCTGTCGACAACTGCTGCTTACAACGATGAGACATTAAAGGCTTCCGCCTTAATAAACTTTCTACGACCGAGCTCGTCCAGACCCAGCGAAGATTTTTTTCGGCGCTGGCTTCCTGAGAAGTTTCAACGACAAGTGCAGGCGGGCCCCGGATCCACTGCGACCCGGAGGTTCCGCAACCAGCCTCCCCGCCCAGGCGCCGTGCCTTTTCCGGTGCTCGGGCAACTTCGTGAGCTTCAAGCAGCAGCCCAGTCGGCCGCCCGTGTCGTCATGGGAGGCCCGGGACCTGCTGCCCCTCCGGTGTTCCGTACGCCACCCCCAAAGGCGCACTGTTTTCAGTTTCAAGTTACTTCCGACGCGACGGCTGACGACATCGTCGACGGCATCGAGTCGGTTGTCGGCCCGAAAGGGCTAGAGAGCCTCCAGCACCATGGAGGCATGAAGTTCTGCGTCGCCATGGCCTCGGCTGCGGCGGCGGAGAAGTTGCTAGTGGAAGGCGCCTTCAACGTGAACGGCACTTCCGACCCAGTAGCCTGCGTGGGTCCCGCCGTGGTCCACGTGACGGCTTTTCGTGTGCCGCTGTACGTGGGAGATGCGGCGCTGGCGGCAGCACTGAGCTCTTGCGGCAAGGTGCTGGACATCACCCACCCCGTTCTCAAGGGCCGTCGTCACGTCGGCAACGGAACGCACGTGGTCCGGATCGAGATGAAGCAGGCGGTGCCGAACTTCCTGACCGCCCAGGGCCACCGCGTCATGTTTGACTACCGAGGCGTCCGGAAGGTGTATTCCCGCTGCGGGCAGGACGGCCACATCGGCGCGGCGTGTCGAACGCCGCGGTGCGCTCGCTGCGAGGTGTTCGGCCACGATACGGCCGGATGCGGAGCGGCTTGCAGGCGCTGCGGTGGAAGCCACGCCACAGCGGACTGCCTGCGGCCACGGTCCTATGCGGCGGCAGCCGCCTCGAGGAAGGAACCGAGTAAGGACAACGTGGCCGCAGAAACGCGGAGCCCTCCAACCGTCAGGACGCCTGTTGCCGACGAAGGCCCAAAGACCAGCCGCCCGAGCGAGCCCGAATCCGACCCCGCGACGGAGGTGCCTGAGAAAGAGCAGCACCATGAGGATCACCTTCAAACGAGGTGGTACCGTTCGCTGCAGTTTTCGCCGAGCCCTTGGCGCCGTTTCCCGGCACAGACACCTACGACACCGTGAGCAGCAGCGACGAGTCGAGCGTGGCGTAGGGCGACCTGGTGGACGTACCGGACAAAGTCACGCCGCTTCGCCTGACAGGCGACTTGACGTGCGGCCAGGTGTCAGGACCGACGACTCCTGGAGGTGCGGACGACGCGCGCTTCCCGTCACCAGCCAGCCACACCCTCCCATCGGCGACCCTGGCGTCGGCATCGGCTTCAGTTGCGAGCGTCGCCAAGACAACGCAGCAACCGGTCAGCGAGGCCACAAGCGCCGACGACCCCGAAAATATGGACTTTTCCCGACGAGACTTCAAACGTGCCCACCCCCAATCATCGGAATCTGAAGGGACAGTTAACGAACGTTGTAGTAAAAAAGTGCCGCGCGCGTCAAGCGCCGCCCATGGCAGCGCTCTTTAGGTTGTATGTTATGCCGTCGGTGCTCTTGGCAGTCATGGCGGTTGTGCATCTCCTCTCCCTGAATGTTCGGGGATTTCAATCCGTAGACAGACAGAGAGAGGTGATGCACTTTGCCAGGGCTAGGGGCGTCGACATCCTGTTTTTACAGGAATGCAACTTCCGTACTTCACTTGATGTGCTGAATTTCACCACCCGGTTTTCTGTTTTTGCTTATTTTTCGTTGACTGATTTTCATATGTGTGGTGTTGGTGTCGTTTTTGTAAACCCCTGCCTGCGCGCGGGTGCTCATTGCACTTCCGGGCTGGACGGCCGCACTCTTGCGGTCGACTTCACACTAAACCAGCGGCGGGTACGTGCGTTGATTGTATATGCGCCAGCACGGCAGACTAGTAGTTCTGATTTTTTTGAGCGCTTCGACTCATTCCTCCTTGATCCCTACCCCACTTTCATCGTCGGTGACTTCAATTGTGTACTTAAAATCGACCGTGACGTCCGCGGACAGGGTCACGGTCGCCGTTATTGCGGTGCCCCCGCGCTCCGCGATCTCGTGACTCAGTTCCGCTTGTCTGACGCGTGGGTGCAGCTTCACGGGGATGCCTTTGGAGCGACGTGGGAGAGACCACAGTGAGCGAGTCGGATATACAAATTCTATTTTCCACCAGAGCTCGCTTCTTTTGTCGTTAGCTGCGAAGTTCTCGCGTTCCCTGCAGGCACGCCGGTGATATCCGATCACCACCCCTTGTCAGTCAGGCTCGACTTTGGTGAGGACACCCCACGTACTGTTACGTGGCGCATGGACACGAGCCTACTGGCAGACCCGGAAAGCATGCCGTCGCTGCGTACGGCGTTGGCCGCATCGTGCAAGAGCTTCGTTGCGACTGATTCATGGGACACACTCAAGGCTCGTTGGCAGGCAACTCTGGTGGCAGCCGGTCAAAACCGCAGCCGCCGGGTAACTCATGCACTGAATGACACCCTCAAGCGCATCCGTATAGTGCAAAGGGGAGCACCCTTAACCTTTGCCATGAGCGATTACCTGAGCCTACTCAAAGCACGTTACCACGTGTGTCACCCAGACTTCACGCACTTTTACGTGGGAAGCTCCCAGACACCCTTAGAGCGTGTGGGGGTAGCGGTCTCGGACTCGAAGGAGATGCCCTCGACTCAGCGTGGCAAACTCAGCTGAGACCAGCTACCAAGTGACAAGAGGTTTTTGGGCGTTCGGTGCCCAGCTTTCGCTGGTCGCAAGCCAGAGAATGGGTCGGAGCCAGAGGTTCACAAAACAAAACAAAGTTTATGCAGCAAAGAGACGATACAGAGGATTACACAATCACTAGTACAGACACATACACAGTGATTAATTGAACAATGCAACACGTGCAAAGTTAAACTCGAGAGAGAATACAATTCAACGGAAATATTACACCTAAAGTGCACTAAAACAAGCGAGAGAGATAAACAAACAAAACACAATTTGTTCACCGGGCACTGCGGCAGTCCGACGACCAGAGTTCCACGACGATGCCGTCCCGCAGACTGGCGAACGTTGCCTCGTTGGTCCGTGGCTGGCCGAGTGGTGTTTTCCCCGGGAGTCGAACGGGCGCGCTTCTCCGAAGCTTAAACGGCGGTCCGGACTGACTGATAGCGGTCAACGTCCTTCTTTATAGGCTCGCTCTCCCGTCTGTTTGTTGTTCGCGCCCGACTAGGCGCGCACATACACGCAGCATTGGCAGTGCTGTCTCCCTTTCCTCTTCTCACCGGCCGCGCGTCCCCATTGGTCAGAGGTCGGGGGTCGCATCTCGAAGTTTCGAGCGTGTTCTTGAGCGGCGCCGACGCCGACTGGCGAGGAAACGTGTCTTAGTGCACGCAAGGCTACGCCCTTTCCCCCCGTCAGCCGTAGAACCGACTCGCATGTTCGAGAATAATCGGCGTGGATGACTCATCCCCTCGGCACACGCTGTGGCGGTGGAGAGAGAGGCACGCGCTCGGCGGAACTTTCCCTCTCTCCCGTTGGGCTCGCGCCGGCTAGACGCCGTGCGCGCGGCGGTTTTTCTTTGCTTGTTTCTAAAATGCGCCGAATTTTGTGACACTGCCCCTTCCTTTAAGAATATTGTATAACAATATTCACAAACCACAAAATTCGCGCGCACATGCATGCGCTCATTCAGTCAATGGCGAATGCCAAAGTACACACATCAATACCTTGATGCTTTCACATACATAACACAGTGCAATAGACAGGTTGCACTTCAAAGCACGCCTCAGTTTGGCGGTTCAATTCGCGCGCACATGCATGCGCTCACAAACTATATGTGAAAATACATACACGACACAGTGCAATGTTCCCAATGCACATAAGTACACGCCGCGATTGGGCAGTACATTAACACAAGGCTACACACATGGAGCACACAAATACAAGGCACACTTTCGCCTATACTTCCAAGTTTGGCCTACACAGTTGGTTCTGAACAGGAATGTTTCGCCCAAGCTTTCAGTCGTGCTTTTAATTCTCTTTCGCAAGCGACTGCGGCTTTTCTTTCTGTCGCTGGTTCGACTCTTTTTCCGCCTTTTGCTGAGGCTTCTCTTCCGAACGCTGTTTTGGCCCAGCTTCCTATTCGTACTGCTCTCTGTGCATCGGTTCATGCTTCGAACCCTCCCTCTTTTCCTGTGGCTAGCGCGTCTGTTGCGAACAAATTTTACGCCAGTTCGCTCACGACGGCTCCGCTCCTCGTGTTCTCTTTTTCGGTGCGCGCTCTTCTGTCTTCTTTTGCGCCTCCAGACTGAGTCCTTGCTGTAGGCTGGGCTCGTTCCTCTGAGCTTCTTTCTGACCTTGCTGCGGTGCTCGTGCAGCTCGCTTGCATTCGGCTCGGCTGTCTTCAGCTTGGCTCTGTCTCTGTTCTTTTCCTTCCTGAATTTTCTCCAGGGCTTCTGCTTTTCGGTTTCACCTCCTTCGGTGGTGTCCGACTCATTTCTCTTTCTTTTTTCTTTCTTCCAAATTCTTCTTCGGGTCAAGGCCGGTTCACTGCCAGTTGCGTCATCCGAGCTGTTCTCTCGTGATGAAGCCACTCGTTCAGCTTTCTCTTGTTCTTCGAGCACTGAGCTTTCTTCTTCCAAGTCCTTTTTCCTTTCCTTCTTTCTGACTACTCTTTGAGCGCAATGCTCAGAGCATGGCTCAGGAGTCATTGGAGAATCATTCTCCTCACTTTTCAGTACTCCTGCCTCCATTCCTTCCGTCAGTTGGTTATTTTCGGTGCAGTCGGAAGCAGACTTTTCCCCAGTCTGTTCTTTTCCTTCCGCTGCCCCTACTCTTTCCTCGGAAGCAAACATTTCATCGCCTTCGTTATAGGCATCAATTTCCTCGCCCTCCTCATCGGGAAAGCCCTCCTCGCTACTCGAGGGTTCACTCAGAGCGGCTTCCGGGTCTTCACTGAGTGCGCTCTCCTCCGTTATTACAACGTCTGAGCCTTCACACTGAGTGCCCCTTAACCAGTCTTTCTCGTGGTCTGCACTGCAAGACTCAGACGCGTTCCACTCGGAATTCTCGACGGAGGTCCGAACTGCTTCATCGTCGACATCAGGCGACTTCCTTAGGGTGCACTCTGACTGTAGCGTCAGGTTGGCCTTCTCCTCAGTGCCTACTACCTCAGCAGTAGCTATACTTTCAACTACCTGAGCAAGCGACACTCCGGTCTGTTCTTCACTCTCGGCGGTTTCAGTTGCAGGAACAGGCTGTTCCACAACCTCATTCTGACCTGTGGAGCTGGCTACAACCTCTTCCGTGGTTGTCAACAAAACGGACTTGTTAGTCTTCAACCCGGCCTCTCCGGGGTTAAGCTCCACTGGATCCCTGACGTTCCTCAAACGCCGAATTTCAGCAATCTTCCTCTGAATGATTGCCATCTCTCTTTCAAAAGCCCTTTCGGCTTCTTCACGTTTCTTTTGCCTCTCTTTCTCAGCAGCTTCTCTAGCGCGCTGTCTCTCTCTCTCTCTTTCTTCTCGAGCCCTCTCTCTTTCTTTCTCAGCTCTGTCTCTTTCCTGGTCCACCCATTCTCGCAGTTCGGCTCCGGTCATCCCCATCTGGAGACCGGCCTCTACTAGCTCCTTTAGCTCCTTGAAGCTCATGTTTGGAGACCGAACTCTACATTCAAGGCAATGAATACCTCTACACGGTGAACATCACTAACCGCTTCGGCGCGGCACCTCACAATATCGCTCTGCTGCTAACACTCGTTTACGATTCGTAAACTCCTTCCGACTCTTTCTCCGTTCTCTGTGCTTACAAACACCAAACGTCCTGTCGCGGACGCCAGAATATATTGTCACCCAGACTTCACGCACTTTTACGTGGGAAGCTCCCAGACACCCTTAGAGCGTGTGGGGGTAGCGGTCTCGGACTCGAAGGAGATGCCCTCGACTCAGCGTGGCAAACTCAGCGGAGACCAGCTACCAAGTGACAAGAGGTTTTTGGGCGTTCGGTGCCCAGCTTTCGCTGGTCGCAAGCCAGAGAATGGGTCGGAGCCAGAGGTTCACAAAACAAAACAAAGTTTATGCAGCAGAGACGATACAGAGGATTACACAATCACTAGTACAGACACATACACAGTGATTATTGAACAATGCAACACGTGCAAAGTTAAACTCGAGAGAGAATACAATTCAACGGAAATATTACACCTAAAGTGCACTAAAACAAGCGAGAGAGATAAACAAACAAAACACAATTTGTTCACCGGGCACTGCGGCAGTCCGACGACCAGAGTTCCACGACGATGCCGTCCCGCAGACTGGCGAACGTTGCCTCGTTGGTCCGTGGCTGGCCGAGTGGTGTTTTCCCCGGGAGTCGAACGGGCGCGCTTCTCCGAAGCTTAAACGGCGGTCCGGACTGACTGATAGCGGTCAACGTCCTTCTTTATAGGCTCGCTCTCCCGTCTGTTTGTTGTTCGCGCCCGACTAGGCGCGCACATACACGCAGCATTGGCAGTGCTGTCTCCCTTTCCTCTTCTCACCGGCCGCGCGTCCCCATTGGTCAGAGGTCGGGGGTCGCATCTCGAAGTTTCGAGCGTGTTCTTGAGCGGCGCCGACGCCGACTGGCGAGGAAACGTGTCTTAGTGCACGCAAGGCTACGCCCTTTCCCCCCCGTCAGCCGTAGAACCGACTCGCATGTTCGAGAATAATCGGCGTGGATGACTCATCCCCTCGGCACACGCTGTGGCGGTGGAGAGAGAGGCACGCGCTCGGCGCAACTTTCCCTCTCTCCCGTTGGGCTCGCGCCGGCTAGACGCCGTGCGCGCGGCGGTTTTTCTTTGCTTGTTTCTAAAATGCGCCGAATTTTGTGACAACGTGTTGCTCTGCCAGTCATCACGGGCAGCTAGTCGTGCACACCAGATCGGGCGGCCGATATCAGACCCGGCTGTGCTACGACACGTACGCGCAGGCACGGCAGAGGAATTCGCTCCCGCTACTGTGCCTTTCGTGACACTCCCAGACGGCACACAAAGCAAAACCACGGCCGATATCTGCACGATCTTCGCAAGCCACTTTTCGAACCTGTTCTCTACGGACAGTGTGCTACATCTTCAAGGTGGTTATGACGGGCTTCTACAAAGTTTTTTTGGAGACTTGCCACGAGTAGCTGAAGAGTTGCATGAAAACCCTTGCGCACCAGCCACAAGCCAAGAGCTGCACGCCATCCTGCAGAGTATGAATGCAGCCTCTGCCTCCGGTCCAGACGGCATTCCAAGAAGTTTTTATTCAACGTTTTTTTACCAGATCCAAGGAGCGCTGCTGAAGATGGTCAACGGCTTCCTCTAGGATGGGTTACGTCCAAACTCTTTCTGCGAATGTCGCATCATACTCATTCCGAAAGCGGGCGGTCACCCCTCTGACCCGCAAGCATGCCGTCCCATAAGCCTCTTAAACGCAGACTACAAAATAGTCGCATCTTTACTGAACACAAGAATGCGGACGATCCTGCCTCACCTAATCCACCGGGCTCAAACCAGCAGCGTGCCTGACCGCTCTGTGTTTGATGCATTGGCACTCACAAGAGACCTGTTCACATTTGCCAGCAGGACGGGCTTCAGCGGGTGCTTTGTTTCGCTGGATCAGGCGAAAGCATTCGATCGGGTGGAACACTCGTATCTGTTCGGAGTCCTTGAATCCTTCGTATTCCCTCCGCAAATTGTCAGCAGGCTGCGCTTACTTTACGCAGACCTGAATGCACGTCTCTCCGTAAACGGCCACCCAAGCGCTCCCTTCTCAGTCACCCGGGGCATAAGGCACGGATGCCCTCTCTCCCCAACGTTCTTCGTGTTATGCCTGCATCCACTCATCCGGCGCATTAACGACAGCCCATCCATACGCGGATTCCCTCTGCGTGGCCAGGGCCAAATCAAGGTTTCGGCCTATGCCGACGACGTGTCGCTTTTCCTCAAGGACGAGGATAGCTACGCCGCTTTTTCGCGGCTGTTTCTCGAGTACAGCGAGATATCGGGGGCCCTATTGAACAGAAAAAGCAAGGCACTAAGGTTTGGCACCTTCACACCGAACCTTGCGGGCGAGGTGGAGTGGGTGCAGGGAGTGAAAGTCCTGGGAGTAGTATTCCTCGCCAGCGGAGAAGTAGCCCGCGCAACCTGGACTAACCTCCGCACGAACGCTGAGAAACGCCTCTCGGTGGCGTCAACTTTGCGCCTTTCAATGGCAGAGCGCTGCTATATAGTTAAGTCTACAATCCTAGCCGCATGTTTTTTCTGTCGCCCGCGTCGCAAACCCACCGAGCACGTTTGCTCGCAGGCTTACCTCGGCCTGTGGCTCTTTCGTTTGGGCGGGCAAAACCGAACTTGTCTCACGATTGTTCATGCGCCTTCCATCGTACATGGGTGGGTTTGGTATACCTTGCATTCGCACCATGTGCAATGTGCTCGCCTTGCGAGGAATACGAGATCTTGTACGCAACCCAGACTCTCCCGGGAGAACACTCCTCACATATTTTCTGGGTACACCGTGTAACGTGTTTTTTACACAACACGTGGTTGGCCCTACAGCCGAGCAGCCGCCGGCATTTTTCGTTAACGTGCGTCGCACACTGGCGTCGTTGACTGCCAGCGTGCCCGATCTGGATGTTGATGAAACCCAGCCCTCCAGGATGTGTGAAGCACTAACGGTCGCTGAGCTGACCCGCGAACAACTCCAGATAACGAGACGGGCTCGCTGGCGCCAACTGACCTCAGCTGCGCTTCCTGCAGATGTCAGGGACTTCGGCTGGCTGCGAGGCTGGCGGGTCCTGCCCACAAGATACCGCCTTGCGGCGTGGGGCGTGTCGCCCTCCGCCTGATGACCGCAATGCGGTCTTTTAGAAACGTTGCGGCACGCTATGTTCGACTGTGTAGTGGCGCGCACCTTTTGGGTACTAGTGTCACGGATGTTTTTAACCCGCCTCGAAGCGCGCACTAGTTCCCGCGAACTGTTTACAAATATGCTCTTGTGTGTCGGCATGTTCATTTTGTGGCAGCAGCGTGGAGCGGCTTCCTGAAATGGGCGTCCGCAAAGAGCAATATTTCCAATGTTCCAGCGCCTCCGCACGCGCCTCTTTGAGAAAGCATGCGTGGACGCACTATCAATGAGTGAGGATGAGTTCTTGCGCAAATGGTCGACATATTTCATCGTCCTGCGCGGCGGTTGAGTGTCGGCTTTCTTACTGCCTTACTGACGTGCTCAGTGCTGCGTCACTGCGCATGTGCTTGACTGATCAGAGCATTGAGTTCAGCAGTTTTGCATTGTATTTTTGTTCACATTAGAAAAAAATAAACTTCTCTTTCTACGACCGAGCTCGTCCAGAACCAGCGAAGTTTTTTCGGCGCTGGCTTGCTGAGAAGTTTTGACAAGTGCAGGCGGGCCTTGGATCCACTGCGACCCCGAGGTTCCGCAACCAGCCTCCCAGCCCAGGCGCCGTGCCTTTGCCGGTGCTCGGGCAACTTCGAGACCTTCAAGCAGCAGCCCAGTCGGCCGCCCGTGACGTCATGGGAGGCCCGGGACCTGCTGCCGCTCCGGTGTTCCGTGCGCCGCCCCCAAAGGCGCACTGTTTCCAGTTTTCAGTTACTTCCGACGCGACTGCTGACGGCATTGTCGACGGCTTCGAGTCGGTTGTCGGCCCGAAAGGGCTAGAGAGCCTCTAGCACCATGGAGGCATGAAGTTCTGCGTCGCCATGGCCTCGGCTGCGGCGGCAGAGAAGATGCTAGTGGAAGGCGCTTTCAACGTGAACGGCACTTCCGTCCCAGTAGCCTGCGTGGGTCCTGCCGTGGTCCACGTGACGGCTTTTCGTGTGCCGCTGTTCGTAGGAGACGCGGCGCTGGCGGCGGCACTGAGCTCCTACGGCAAGGTGCTTGACATCACCCATCCCGTCCTCAAGGGCCGTCGTCACGTCGGCAACGGTACGCGCGTGGTCCGGATCGAGATGAAGCAGGCGGTGCTGAACTTCCTGACCGTCCAGGGCCACCGCGTCATGTTTGACTACCGAGGTGTCCGGAAGGTGTGTTCCCGCTGTGGGCAGGACGGTCACATCGGCGCGGCGTGTCGAACGCCGCGGTACGCTCGCTGCGAGGTGTTCGGCCACGACACGGCCGGATGCGGAGCGGCTTTCAGGCGCTGCGGTGGAAGCCACGCCACAGCGGACTGCCTGCGGCCACGGTCCAATGCGGCGGCCGCCGCCTCGAGGAGAGACCTGAGTAAGGACAACGTGGCCGCAGAAACACGGAGCACACCAGCTGTCCGGACGTCGGTTGCCGACGAGCACCCAACGACCAGCCACCCGAGGGAGCCCGAATCTGCCCCCGCGACGGAGGTGCCCGGGAAGGAGCAGCACCACGAGGGGTCACCTTCAAACGAGGTGGAGCCGTTCCCCGCAAGGGCACCTTGTGTAACGAGGTGTTGGTGCTTGGCGCCACCACGGACCCTTAGCCCCCATACCGAAGCTGTCATCCGTACCGTGGCGATAGGTTGAAAGGTGGAGGGAAGAAACCTTGAACGGTGGCGGTCGAGGAAGTGGTCAATCCTCGGCCGATGGGCTCCTCGTCTGTCTACCAGGCGGGGAGTCCCGGGACCTTCCTCTGTGTATAAGGGTGAATCAGAGGCGACAAATTATCAGGAACCCTTAGTTTATACATGCCGTATGGAAAAATCTGGAAAACAAATCTGATCGGCCCCCGAAAAGGGGTCGCACCGATGTGAAGAAACTAAGTCCACAGAAGCCAGAAGCGTTTGCGATGTTTTTTATGCTTCACTCAAACACTGATGTACCGGTAGCCATCTATCTGCATTTGTCATCGCCAACACCCTAAAAAGCTGTGTAGGCAAAGACTACAAAGCAAAAAAGCAACGAACCGGAGACCTCCTTGTAGAAGTAAACACAAAAGAACAGAGCACCAAACCTCTGTAATGCGAAAACCCCCTCTGTAATGCGAAAGCCCTGAGGGTAAAATAAATGAAATGAAATGAAATGTCACTACAGAATCTTGGAGACATGAGTGTACAGGTAACCCCGCACCGCACCCTGAACCACTCAAAAGGCGTCATATCTGAATATGAACTCCTACAGAGTACCGATGCTGAAATGGAAGAACTAGCCGAACAGGGAGTAATAGCAGCCCGACGAATAACCATCTGGAGAAATAATGCTGAAATCAAGACCACACACATTGTACTAACTTTCAATAGCACAACTCTGCCTGACTCCATCCAGGCCGCATACCTCCATTGTAAAGTCCGCCCATACATACCGAATCCGAGACGATGTTTCAAGTGCCAGCGCTTTGGACAGAGCAGGTTGGCCTGCCGGGGCAAACCCACTTGTGTCACATGCGCAGAAGACGCACACACAGGAGAAAGATGCGAACGCACACCAAAATGCAACTGCAATGGCGCACATGGCGCGTACCCCAGGTCGTGCCCAGTCTGGAAAAGAGAAAAACAAATTATAACTTTGAAGACTACAGAAAACCTGTCCTACCTTGAGGCAAAAAAACGCGTCTCTTTCCAACAGAAAGGGACATACTCTGAAGCGGTGACGCGGGGACCGCCGCCGCCTTCAGTTTCTGTCGACACCCAAGTCCCCACCACAGAAGTCGGTGGTACAGTTCACAGGGCTGAAACTTTCGCGAGAAGACCACGCGATACTCGAAGGAGGCCCTCAGGCCCCACTTTCAGCAGCGGCATCCTCGGCGACAGACACCCAAAACAGCTCTGCTGAACTGGACCTGTCGCCCCACCCCTCTAAGAAGGCGCCTGCTGGCCCAAGAGACTCTGCCCCTGGAGCAGAGCATGGTTCAGTGGTGCCAACAAAAAAGACGAATGCGAAGGCCACGGGCCATCGCAAACAAGAAACATCCTCCACGTCCACCGTGTAGGAGATGGATGTCAGCGAAAGTCCGCTGACATCTAAAACGCACGCATCCGCGGATTCTCCGCGGAAATCCGGCGCCACGAAAGTGGCGATGGATACAACTCCTGGTTCGCCACCGCTGCAGCGGCGGCGAGACTCCCTAGAGAAAAAAGGGAAGCCACGAATCACTGCTCCTGAGAATAAATAACTTTCCCCAATCCCCAACTTATCACAATGGCGTATCTAATACAATGGAACTGTAGAGGTCTACACAGAAACTACACAGACATAACCGATATGCTCAAAACAATGGCACCTACAGCTGTGTGCCTGCAAGAAACGAACCTTGGGCCACAGCACACAAACATCTTAAAAATATATAATATTTTCCGGAAAGACAGAGTACAAGCTAGCCGACTCTCAGGAGGCGTCGCTATCATCACGCAAAGCGATGTCCCTGCAAGAGAGGTATCATTAAAGACGAACTTAGAAGCGGTCGCAGTAAACATCATTAGCCATAAAACAATAACAATATGCTCTGTGTACATACCACCACACAACACAATAGCCATGCATGACCTTGAAGAACTTCTGGAACAGTTGCCAGAGCCATATGTCATAATTGCGGATTTTAACGCACACTCCTCATTCTGGGGAAGTGAGCATACTGATTCCAGGGGTCAGTTCATCGAAGATTTTATTCTTTCGAATAACATACGTTTAATGAATACGGGAAAAGCAACGTACTGCTGCCCCAGCTCTGGAAAAATGACCTGCCTAGATTTAGCGTTTGCATCACCATTTGTTTTTAATGATTTTATTTGGGATGTTTTAGATGACCCCCGGGGAAGTGATCACTTACCTACGGTTTTAAAGCTAACATCAGCGACATCCATCCTCCCTACGAAGCCTCGGCGATGGAAAATTCACCTCGCCGATTGGGCACTTTTCAGAACTAAGGCCACATTAGCAAAAGAATATGCCGAAACCCTTACAATAGAAGAAATAAATGAAAAATTTGTCACATGCTTAATATCTGCAGCAATAGAAGCCATCCCACAAACGTCTCAAATTGCACGAAAAACACATAAAGTCTGGTGGTCAAATGAATGCACATTGGCTAAAAAGCAGCAAAACAAGGCTTGGGGTAACCTTCGCAGATATCCCACTGCAGGGAACTTGCTCACCTTCAAAAGGGCTGGAGCCAAAGCACGATACATTAGACGCAACGCAGAAAGGGCATCATAGCAACAGCACATATCCTCCATAAACAGCTCAATATCATCAAAGAAAATGTCGGAGCCGGTACGGAAATTCACTGGAAATTTTACTCATTTTACATTTCCAATGCTAACAACACCCGGTACTCAAACAACATTAGAAGATCAGGCCAACATATTGGGTGAGCATTTTTCCACAGTTTCAAGCGCATCCAACTACACACACACATTTCAAAAGCACAAAACAATAGTAGAAAAACAAAAACTTCCCTTCAGAACATGCATACATGAAGACTACAATCACCTTATTACAATGCAGGAACTAAACACAGTACTAACATCCGGTAAAAAGACAGCACCAGGCCCAGACAGTATACATTATGCCATGCTTGCTCACCTCTCTGAGACTGCTATAGAGGCTCTCCTAAAATTTTTCAATAAAATATGGATGAGTGGAGAAATCCCCCATGCATGGAAAGAAGCCATCATAGTACCCTTCCTAAAACCTTGCAAACCACCAACTAGTCCCACCAGTTACAGGCCAATAGCACTCACTAGCTGCATAGCAAAATCATTCGAAAGCATTCTAAACATCAGACTAACCTTCATACTTCAGTCTCGGCAACTTTTAGATATACATCAATGCGGGTTTAAAAAGACATGTTCCACAACCGATCACCTTGTGCGCTTCGAGAACACAGTCCGGGAAGCGTTCATCCACAACCAACACTGTATCGGGGTCTTCTTCGACCTGGAGAAGGCTTACGATACCACGTGGAGGTTCGGTATCCTCCGTGACCTAGGGGACCTAGGTATCCGCGGCAGGATGCTGAGCTGTTTGAGCGACTTCCTGACCAATCGCACGTTCAGAGTCCGCCTAGGCGCAACCTTCTCCAAGACTTTTTTCCAAGAAACTGGTGTACCCCAAGGGTGCATCCTCAGCACGACCTTATTTGTCATCAAAATGAACTCCATAGGAAAAGTAATCCCAAAATCCATCATGTACTCAGTTTACGTAGACGACCTCCAAATAGCATGCACGTCTTCCAGCATACCTACCTGTGAGCGGCAAATACAAATAACAATAAATAAACTGGCTATCTGGGCAGATAGAAACGGATTTAGATTTTACTCTCAGAAACCAGTAGCGGTTCTGTTCTCTTTGAGACGAGGCCTACAGGCCGACGCCACACTATATTTAAACCAAACCCCATTACCGTTCAAACAAGAGCACAAATTTCTAGGGATAACTTTCGATAAAAAACTCACTTTCTTGCCACATATAAACAGCTTAAAGAAAAAAAGCGTCCCAAGCCCTCAATGTGCTGAAAATACTATCAAGAAAACGCTGGGGGTCTGATAGAGCTTCCCTGTTACATATATATCGTTCTCTGGTTCGCTCTAAGTTAGATTATGGGTCCATAGTATATGGCTCAGCAAGACCGTCCTACATAAAACGACTCGATCCTGTCCACAATCTTGGTTTAAGGCTGTCTTTTGGTGCTTACAGAACTTCACCAATAGCAAGTCTGTATGTGGAAACTAATGAACCTTCCTTAGAAGATCGAAGAACTGCACTAACTTGTACATACATTCTCAAAATCCTTTCTCAGCCCAAACATCTCTGTTACCCAATTGTCACGAAATGCCCATCCCGAATACTCTTCAACAACAAGCCCCATGCGATTAAGCCGTTGCTCTTGCGCTTCGAAGAAAAATGTCAAGCTCTGAACGCACTAAAGGAAATCAAAAATATTGCCCCAAGACACGAAGCGCTACCACCGTGGTACACTCTCCCCACAGTGTGTGACGTCACACTAACACGCCTCAGTAAAACCTGTACGCCACACGACCATATAATACAAGAATATCTAGCACTACAAGAAAAATACAGAAATTACACGTCATTTTATACTGACGGGTCAAAAACTCATGCTCATGTAGGAAGCGCAGTAATACAAGGAAAAAATGAGAATGCAGTACGACTGCCCTCTTGTGCTACAGTTTTCACCGCGGAGTGTTATGCCATTTGTGTTGTGGTACCGAAAATAACAAATGAAAACATCAAAAAGAGCATCATTTATACAGATTCACTGAGCGTCCTTACAGCATTGAACTCCAAAAATGACACGGAGCCACTGATTGGAAGCATCATACACAATATAGTAAAGGTCACAGCACAAAAACATGTTATAAAATTCTGCTGGGTTCCCAGTCACGTTGGCATTAGGGATAATGAGAGAGCCGACACGTGTGCTGCACAAGCCAGAGCCATGGAGGTGAAACATGTGGGTTTGCCTCCGACGGATTACATGAAGTTAGTGCATAGCAAACTAAGAGCCAAATGGCAAGCTTCTTGGGAAAATGAAAGAAACAACAAGCTGCATACTGTAAAGCCTATTTTGAAAGAATGGAAATCATGCCGTCATAAAGAACGTTTTATCGAAGTAATTTTATGTCGTTTACGCATAGGCCACACATACATCACCCATAACGTCTTATTAACAAAAAAAGACAAACCTGTGTGTGAAATGTGTGGTGAGGAGCTCACAGTGAATCACATTTTAATCTCTTGTTCGCATCTCGAATAAGTTCGAAAAAAAATTTTTACGGGATTTTACAATGAACACATTCCATTTCATCCCGCATTGCTTTTAGGCGAGCAAACACTCGTCGAGTTTTCACTTGTTTGTAAGTTTCTAAAGAAAGCCAATGTTTTAAATTTAATATAATGTAACTTCTATACACTTAACATAACATCATCTAACCTTGTGTTTGGCTCATGATAGCCATAGTTGCTTATGCGCCATAAAACCCCATATAACTAACTAACTAAAAAAAGGTGGAGCCGTTCGCTGCAGTTTTCGCCGAGCCCTTGCCGCCGCTTCCCGGCACAGACACCTACGACACCGTGAGCAGCAGCGACGAGTCGAGCGTGGCGTCGGGCGACCTGGTGGACGTTCCGGACAAAGTCACGCCGCTTCGCCTGACAGGCGACTTGACGTGCGGGCAGGTGTCAGGGCCGACGACTCCTCGAGGTGCGGACGACGCGCACTTCCCGTCACCAGCCAGCCACACCCTCCCATCGGCTACCCTGGCGTCGGCATCGGCTTCAGCTGCGAGCGTCGCCAAGACCACGCAGCAACCGGTGAGCGAGGCCACAAGCGCCGACGACCCCGAAAATATGGACTTTTCCCGACCAGACTTCAAACGTGCCCACCCCCAATCATCGGAATCCGAAGGGACTGTTAACGAACGTTCTAGCAAAAAAGTGCCGCGCGCGTCAAGCGCCGCCCATGGCAGCGCTCTTTAGGTTGTATGTTATGCCGTCGGTGCTCTTGGCAGTCATGGCGGTTGTGCATCTCCTCTCCCTCAATGTTCGGGGATTTCAATCCGTAGATAGACAGAGGGAGGTGATGCACTTTGCCAGGGCCAGGGGCGTCGACATCCTGTTTTTACAGGAATGCAACTTCCGTACTTCACTTGATGTGCTGAATTTCACCACCCGGTTTTCTGTTTTTGCTTATTTTTCGTTGACTGATTTTCATATGTGCGGTGTTGGTGTCGTTTTTGTAAACCCCTGCCTGCGCGCGGGTGCTCATTGCACTTTCGGGCTGGACGGCCGCACTTTTGCGGTCGACTTCACACTAAACCAGCGGCGGGTACGTGCGTTGGTTGTATATGCGCCAGCACGGCAGACTAGTAGTTCTGATTTTTTTGAGCGCCTCGACTCATTCCTCCTTGATCCCTACCCCACTTTCATCCTCGGTGACTTCAATTGTGTACTTAACATCGACCGTGACGTCCGCGGACAGGGTCACGGTCGCCGTTATTCCGGTGCCCCCGCGGTCCGCGATATCGTGACTCAGTTCCACTTGTCTGACGCGTGGGTGCACCTTCACGGGGATGCCTTTGGAGCGACGTGGGAGAGAGCACAGTCAGCGAGTCGGATAGACAAATTCTAGTTTCCATCAGAGCTCGCTTCTTTTGTCGTTAGCTGTGAAGTTCTCGCGTTTCCTGCAGGAACGCCCGTGATTTCCGATCACCACCCCTTGTCAGTCAGGCTCGACTTTGGTGAGGACACCCCACGTACTGTTACGTGGCGTATGGACACGAGCCTACTGGGAGACCCGGAAAGCATGGCGTCACTGCGTACGGCATTGGCCGCATCGTGCAAGAGCTTCGTTGCGACTGATTCATGGGACACACTCAAGGCTCGTTGGCAGGCAACTCTGGTGGCGGCCGGTCAAGACCGGAGACGCCGGGTAACTCATGCACTCAATGACACCCTCAAGCGCATCCGTATAGCGCACAGGGGAGCATCCTTAACCTTTGCCATGAGCGATTACCTGAGTCTACTTAAAGCACGTTACAACGTGTTGCTCTGCCAGTCATCACGGGCAGCTAGTCGTGCACACCAGCTCGGGGGGCCGATATCAGACCCGGCTGTGCTACGACACGTACGCGATGCACGGCAGAGGAATTGGCTCCCGCAACTGTGCCTTTCGTGACACTCCCAGACGGCACCCAAAGCAAAACCACGGCCGATATCTGCACGATCTGCGCAAGCCACTTTTCGAACCTGTTCTCAACGGACAGTTGGCTACATCTTCAAGATGGTTATGACGGGCTTCTACAAAGTTTTTTTGGAAACTTGCCGCGAGTAGCTGAAGAGTTGCATGAAAACCTTTGCGCACCAGCCACAAGCCAAGAGCTGCACGCCATCCTGCAGAGTATGAATGCAGCCTCTGCCCCCGGTCCAGACGGCATTCGAACAAGTTTTTATTCAAAGCTTTTTACGAGATCCAAGGAGCGCTCCTGAAGATGGTCAACGGCTTCCTCGCGGATGGGTTACGTCCAAACTCTTTCCGCGAATGTCGCATCATACTCATTCCGAAAGCGGGCGGTGACCCCTCCGACCCGCAAGCATGGCGGCCCATAAGCCTCTTAAACGCAGACTACAAAATAGTCGCATCTTTACTGAACACAAGAATGCGGACGATCCTGCCTCACCTAATCCACCGGGCTCAAACCAGCAGCGTGCCTAAACGCTCTGCGTTTGATGCATTGGCACTCACTAGAGACCTGTTCAGATTTGCCAGCAGGACGGGCTTCAGCGGGTGCTTTGTTTCGCTTGATCACGCGAAAGCATTCGATCGGGTGGAACACTCGTATCTGTTCGGAGTCCTCGAAGCCTTCGGATTCTCTCCGCAAATTGTCAGCAGGCTGCGCTTACTTTACGCAGACCTGAATGCTCGTCTCTCCATAAACGGCCACCAGAGCGCTCCCTTCTCAGTCACCCGGGGCATAAGGCAAGGATGCCCTCTCTCCCCAACATTCTTCGTGTTATGCCTGGATCCACTCATCCGGCGCATTAACGACAGCCCATCCATACGCGCTTCCCTCTGCCTGGCCAGGGCCAAATCAAGGTTTCGGCCTACGCCGACGACGTGTCGCTTTTCCTCAAGGACGAGGATAGCTACGCCGGTTTTTCGCGGCTGTTCCTCGAGTATAGCGAGATATCGGGGGCCCTATTGAACAGAAAAAGCAAGGCACTAAGGTTTGGCACCTTCACACCGAACCTTGCGGGCGAGATGGAGTGGGTGCAGGGAGTGAGAGTCCTGGGAGTAGTATTCCTCGCCAGCGGGGAAGTAGCCCGCGAAACCTGGCCTAATCTCCGCACGAATGCTGAGAAACGCCTCTCGGTGGCGTCAACATTCCGCCTTTCAATGGCAGAGCGCAGCTATGTAGTTAAGTCCAAATCCTAGCCGCATGTTTTTTTGTCGCCCGCGTCGCAAACCCACCGCGCACGTTTGCTCGCAGGCTAACCTCGGCCTGTGGCTCTTTCGTTTGGGCGGGCAAAACCGAACTTGTGTCACGTGTGTTTATGCGCCTTCTATCGTACATGGGTGGGTTTGGTATACCTTGCATTCGCACCATGTGCAATGTGCTCGCCTTGCGAGGAGTACGAGATCTTGTACGGAACCCAGACTATCCCGGGAGAACACTGCTCACATACTTTTTGGGTACAGCGCGTAACGTGTTTTTTACACAACACGTGGTTGGCCCCACAGCCGAGCAGCTGCCCGCATTTTTCGTTAATGTGCGTCGCACACTGGCGTCGTTGACTGCCAGCGTGCCCATCTGGATGTTGATGAAACCCCGCCCTCCAGGATGTGTGAAGCACTAACGGTCGCTGCACTAACCCGCAAACTCCAGAAAACGAGACGGGCACGCTGGCGCCAACTGACCTCAGCTGCGCTTCCTGCAGATGTCAGGGACTTCGGCTGGCTGCGAGGCTGGCGGGTCCTGCCCACAAGAGACCGCCTTGCGGCGTGCGGCGTGGCGCCCTCCGTCCGATTCCCGCAATGCGGTCTTTTAGAAACGTTGCGGCACGCTATGTTCGAATGTGTAGTGGCGCGCACCTTTTCGGTTCTAGTGTCACGGGTGTTTTTAACCCGCCTCGAAGCGCGCACTAGTTCACGCGAACTGTACAAATATGCTCTTGTGTGTCGGTATGTTCGTTTTGTGGCGGCAGCGTGGAGCGGCTTCCTTAAATGGGCGTCCACAAAGAGCAATGTTTCCAATGTTGCAGCGCCTCCGCACGCGCCTCTTTGAGCAAGCATGCGTGGACGCACTGTCAATGAGTGAGGCTCAGTTCTTGCGTAAATGGTCGACATATTTCATCGTCCTGCGCGGCGGTCGAGTGTCGGCTTTCTTACTGCCTTACTGACGTGCTCAGTGCTGCGTCACTGCGCATGTGCTTGACTGATCAGAGCATTGAGTGCAGCAGTTTTGCTTTGTATTTTTGTTGACATTATAAAAAAATAAACTTCTCTTTTTACGCCGCCGCCGAGAGATTCAGTTCTTTTGCGGGCGCAAGTCAGCCCAAATAAATAGCTTCGTTTCCAAGACTGGTTGGTGTCTTCCTCACCGCTGGACTGCCGTCACTACAACGTGACATGTGGTGGAGGTGCTGGATAGCCTTCCATGTACTGGACGCCACCTGCAAGTCGTGACACCAGCCCTTTGAGCCATTCATCGGAGGACGTGGCTCCAGTCCAACGCGCAAGCCGACGTCTGCTAGGGGACACACCTGAGTTCGGGACTCTGCCAGACCCTACTCGGAAGCGAAAGCCAGTAGCAACGTCCACCAGGAGCTTGCCCCAGAGAACGACTCCAGTCATTCTTCAGCAGCCCAGGGTACCACCAACCTTCGACGCGTCGCCTGGCGCCGACCCCGAAGAATGGCTAGAACAGTTCGACGGTGTTGCTGTCATCAACAACTGGGATGATGCTACGAAACTTAGGTAGGTCACGTCTTCTTCGCCTTGGAGGCACCAGCAAGAATCTGGTTTGAGAATGAGGAAGCTATCCTCACGAACTGGGAAACCTTCAAGGAGCAGCAGCTTCTGAAGATCTTCACGAACGTCGTGCGAAAGAAGAGAGCCCAGCAGCTCCTGCAGTCTCGCATACAACATCCAAACGAGACCGTTGCAATGTACACTGAGGAGATGAAGCGTCTCTTCCGGCGTGCCGACGCAGACATGAAAGAAGAAGAAAAAGTAAAGCTTCTTATGCGAGGAGTCAAAGAGCAACTCTTCGCGAGCCTCGTACGGATCCCACCCAAAACCGTCGCGGAACTCGTCGAAGAGGCATCCACCATGGAAAAAACTCTTCATGCCCGAGCCCGCCAGTATGACCGCCAGTAGCGCTTTCCTCATCAAGCTGCCTGGGCACCGCTAACAATGATTACCTGCGGGAGGTTATACGCCAAGTTGTGCGAGAAGAGCTAGGACGATTGCTGCCAACGGGAACGCTGCCGCAGCTTACATCACTCACTGACGTAATCCGGGACGAGGTTCAACAGGCCTTGGGCTTGACGCCGACAACCACGCAGCCTCTGCAGCCTCCAGCGATGACTTACGCCGCAGCTGTGCGCCGTCTTGCACCTCGACGACGGGACCCAAGCCCCTATCGCCCTCAGCCAGCTGCGTAGAACCATCTGACCAAGGCCATCAACCAACGCTTGATATCAACCCAGCATTACCACGGAGCAGACAAGACCAAATAAGCAGGCTTCTTCAAAAGTACAGCGATTGCTTCTCATCAGCATCGAATATGGGACGAACCCGGCTTGCATTGTCACAGACGAACACGCCCGACTCTTGCGACAGAGCCCTACCGCGTATCGCCGCTAGAACGCAAAGCTATCCGCAAGCAAGTTGAGGAAATGCTTCGTGACAACGTCATCCAGCCGTCGAGGAGCCCTTGGGCAGCTCCAGTCGTCCTAGTGAAAAATAAAGACGGCACCCTTCGCTTTTGCGTCGATTACCGCCGCCTGAACAGCATTACGAAGAAGGATGTCTACCCCCTCCCCCGCATCGACGACACATTGGATCGGCTATGCAACGCTATGTACTTCTCATCGATGGACCTGAAGAGCGGGTACTTGCAAATTGAAGTCGACGAAAGAGATCGCGAGAAGACTGTGTTCATCACGCCAGACGGACTCTTCGAGTTCAAGGTGATGCCATTCGGCCTCTGCTCTGCCCCAGCGACGTTCCAGCGAGTAATGGATACGCTGCTCGCAGGCTTGAAGTGGCAAATTTGTCTAGTCTACTTAGATGACGTTGTTGTCTTCTCCTCAAGCTTTTAAGACCATGTCAGAAGGATTTGGACAGTGCTGGAAACAATCAAGTCTTCAGGACTAACACTGAAACCAGAGAAGTGCCACTTCGCCTACGAGGAGCTGCTGTTCCTTGGTCACGTCGTAAGCAAGGATGGAGTTCGCCCGGACCCTCAGGAGACGGCCGCGATCGCAGAGTTTCCACCACCTAATGACAAGAAATCGACACGTAGATTCCTTGGACTTTGCGCTTATTACCGGCGATTCGTCAAGAACTTTTCAGGCATCGCTGAGACTTTGGCCCAACTTACAAAGGCTGACGTGCCTTTTAAATGGGA
The DNA here is from genome assembly GCF_055824585.1 of Amblyomma mixtum. NCBI lineage: Eukaryota > Metazoa > Arthropoda > Arachnida > Ixodida > Ixodidae > Amblyomma > Amblyomma mixtum. The sequence goes on along the minus strand of NC_143021.1, from coordinate 102,918,365 downwards.
AACGCCGCAAGTGGAAGCTTTCAAAGAGCTGAAGCGCCGCTCACAGTCCCCTCCTGTTCTCGGACACTTTGATGAAAACGCCGAAACCGAAATTCATACAGATGCAAGCAGTGTGGGCTTAGGAGCGGTCCTCGTTCAGAAAAATGGTAAACAGGAGAAAGTTATCGCGTACGCAAGTCGTTTTTTATTATTTATTAATTTAGGAAATACTGCCGGCCTGTGTTACAGGCCTTAGGCAGGAGGGGGGAGGAAACATATTGATAAAAATAACAAGTACATTGCAAAAGAAGCAGATAGCGAACAGAGCAAAAACCAGAACATACAACATAAAATCGATTACAAAGACATAGAACATATGATGATATCGAACCTGGCAGCAAACGAAGGCATCGTATTTGGCCCACAACAAGGATACATAACAGCCCTATACATCCTTCAGAGCTTGTAAAAATAAATTCACCGATTCGCAATTGACAACATCAGCAGGTAAACTATTCCACTTAATTATAGTATGGGGAAAGAACGAATGCTTAAAAACATTAGTTTTGCATGAAAACGCGGCATTTTCTTCGTATGGTAAGAGCGTGTAGGGTGTAGAGATGTGTGCTCAACTAAAATTCCTTCCTCTATTGTTAGTTTATTGAGATAATACAGGTACAATAACTAATTTTCACGATGACGATGCATGGCAAGGTGTTCAAGTCCTGCGGTTTGCAGTAGGGCAGTTGGGGAAATATTCCAACTGTAACAATTAAAGATAAACCTAGCAGCTTCGCATTGGACATTTTCTACTTTAAGTTTGTTACTTTCGTTCCAGGGATCCCGCACTGCCACAGCATATTCCAACATTGGCCGAACAAATGTTTCATAAGCTAAAAGGTTTATTTCTTGTGTGGATTGTGCCAGCGTTCTTCTGAAGTTGTGCAGTTGTCGTAGAGCTTTTTTTCAATATACGATATGTGCTCGTTCCATCGAAGGTCTGAGGCAATCGTAATTCCTAAGTATTTAAAAGCGTTGACATCTAAGAGGGGCTCATTGGCTAAGCGGTATGTAAAACTAAAAGGATTCTTTTTACGTTTCACAGTCATCGCTACTGTCTTGTTGGAATTCAAAGTCATTTGCCACGTGCAGCACCATTTTTCTACTGCAGACAGTGAATCGCTTAAAATGAGTTGATCTTCAGGGCTAGAAATTTCTTGATAAATTATGCAATCGTCTGCGAAAAGCCGTATTTTAGCATGTACGTTGTGAACTATGTCATTAATAAATACTGGAAAAAAAACGGGACCCAAGACTGAGCCCTGCGGAATACCGGATTCTACTGGGAGAGCATCAGAGAGGACACCATCAACAACCACACTTTGACGTCTACGCGAAAGATAGGCTTCGATCCATGAGAGTACGCACTCGTGTTTCAGTATAGGTTTTAACTTCTGGATTAATATTTGATGACACACATGGTCGAATGCTTTCTCGAAATCAAGAAAAACAATATCAACTTGATTATGCCTATCTAGTGCTGCCGCTAAATCGTAGACTGTTGCAATAAGGTGTCTTACTTTGGAGAGACCGCGACGAAACCCGTGGTGGAGGTTATCAAGGACGTGGTTCTCCTCGAGGAAATTAGTCAAGTGTTTACAGATGATGTGTTCAAACAATTTTACTGAAGTGCACAAAAGAGAAATTGGCCGGTAGGAAGAAGGTGCTGATTTTTGTTGGTCTTTGGGAATCGGGGTGATTTTCGCGTGTTTCCAATCACTTGGCAATTTAGAGCGGTTTACTGATTTCCTAAATATTAAAGTTAAACATTTGGTGGACCATTCAGCGTACCGTACCAGAAAGGCATTAGGTATTTCGTCAATCTCTGGCGACTTCTTTGTGTCCAAGTTAAGCAGAAGAGCTAGCACACCTTCCTCAGTTATGCAAATGTCACTGGTTGGTACCAGAGCATCAAAAGAAGAAAAATGTGGCTTGCAGCCGTCATCGTGAGTGAATATCGAGCTAGTACTGGTTGAGCGCCTGCGCTGTTTCTAACTTGTCGTGCATACCCGCACTATCTGCAGAAAGGCCAAGAATCAATTTCTTGCGCGGCGCGAGATGTCGCCAGAACTTGCTTGGAGAAGAAACAAGGAAATTTTTCATACGTGCAGTGTGGAATTGATGTTTGGCTGTATTGATAGCGTTCCGCAACGACAGGCGTAGCACGTAAATCTTATCTGCAGTGGCCGATGAAGGACGCTTTGGCGTTGTTGTCTCGCTTTCTTAAGCTTACGTCCCAGACGAGCAATATCTTTTGTCATCCAAGGATTGCTAATGCGCAAAATTTTCCGTTTTCTTGGCACAAAATCGCTTATACATCGGTGAACTAAGTTTTTCAAGAAGCACCACATGTGCTCAATAGAGGTACTATGTGTTTCGTACAAGGAGGAAAAGGAAGAAAATGAAGTGTCTAGTGCATCTAAGATATCGACATCCCTTGTACGTGAGAAGATCGGTATAATTGTCTCTCTGTTCTGAAGCTTTGATATAGGGCGCAACTTCAAAGTTAAACTTTACATTTTATGGTCTGATATTCCCTCTAAGACAGACAGACGTAGTGTTCGGCGTAGCAGGTTGCCAGAAACAAGAAACAGGTCCAGAAGTGATTGAGAGTCGTTTTGTACACGGGTGGGCTCAGTGACTAGTTGTGTCAAGTTATGAAAGAACACTACGTCGAGAAATAGTTGGGAGGCACCAGTGAGAGCCACCGGAGTATCAGGCAACCAATTTGTTGACGGAAAGTTGAAATCACCCGTCAATAACAAATTGGCTGAGCGGATTTCATTTCGGCATAGGAATTCATTAAGCTTTTCTAGAAATATGTTATTCGAATTCGGGGGTTGGTAGAATCCTCCTATAATTACATGACATCCCTCAAGGAATACTTTGAGTATAACACTTTCTAACCCCTATATGTTTGGCAACCTTGTGACCCGCAGGGACTCTTTGTATAATATGGCAACGCCACCACCGCGGCCACCTCTCTCGCTCCGGAAAATGTTATAACCACAGGGTGTTATTTCACAATCATAAATATCAGGATGCAGCCACGTTTCTGCCACGACTACAACGTGAGGATCTTGTGCCAGGACAATGCTCTCTAAGTCAGTTACTTTATTCAAAATGCTTCGGGCATTGACGTAGATACAATGGAAGGTCTTATTAGAGCAATCATCTATTCATTGTGACCGTTTTGAACTGCGGCGTTCTTCGATTATAGGAACTCTTTTCTTTAGAGTGCTGTCCCACTGAAACACTTCGTCGTTTATTTTAATCTTATCGTATACTAGATTTACTTTTTTGCCTTCTTTTCTCTCCTCAGCTGTACTATCCCAGAGGTACTTTCGAATAGTTCTTGTGGCAGTGGAAAAGTCGTCAGATACAGAAATGCTCTTTCCTTTCAACCTGTGGCAATTCTTGGAATATGTTTACTTTTTCACGGTGGTCGAGTAGTTTAATGATTACTGGTCGTGATTTGTTTGTTTGTTTGCGCCCTAATCGGTGAATTCTCTCCATCGAAGACACCTCTACACCTAAATTTTCATGAAATAAGTTTACTACTGCCTCCGAAAGTGATTCAGAAGTCTCATCGACCATTTCAGTCATGCCATATATGATAACATTGTTGCGGCGACTCCTGTCTTCAAGATCGACCAGTTTTTTTCCAGGCTCTGAATAGTGCTTTCCAGGTGAGCAATTTTACTGTCCAATTCCTTTATAGTTGACACGGATTCATCTAGCTGCTTTAACTTTGCTTCTATGCCATCCAACCGGTTGTGAATAGCTTTCTGTCCTTCAAGTAACTGTTGGAGCAGCTCTGCTGTATTACCAGGCCCAGGGTTACACTCGACATCTCCGCAAAGCATGCGAAGATCAACAAAAACATTCCGAATGCGCGAACATAAAGTACACACACTCTGAGGGCACATCAGCTGGACGAGGAAACGATCACTGGTTCGAATAGAGCCATACTTGTTACTGACCTGCGTAAAAAGCAGAAATGGGTTCATGGCAATGTTGTCGGACGGCCAGCCGATGTCCCACTAAAGGAATCCCAGATCGGACCGCCCCTTATGTAGGGCGAAGACGATGACGTGCGAGGGGGCGGTGTCCAGGCGTTGGTGTCGATACGGGCAGACTTTTCGCGTGCGCAGGCTCCGATCAGGTAAGTCTGATAGGTTCGGCACACTGCTTCTTCCGTTGCGCTGTCCGTCAGAGCAGTTCCTAGCGTCAATATCTGCGTAAAAAGCAGAAATGGGTTCATGGCGATGTTGTCGGACGGCCAGCCGATGTACCCACTCATCGGCTTCATTCACTGCAAAGCCGAAGCCAACTATTCGACGACCGAGAAAGAATGCCTCGCCATTATTTGGGCCACGTCCAAATTTCGACCCTACCTGCACGGACAACCATTCAAGGTTGTGAGCGACCACCATGCTCTGTGCTGGCTTGCCAATTTGAAGCATCCCTCTGGCCGCCTTGCTCGTTGGAGCTTGCGTCTTCAAGAATTTGACATAACTGTAGTCTGCAAATCTGGCCGCAACCATTCCGACGCAGACTGCTTGTCCCGAGCCACCGTCGACGCAGCACCGGAAGAGGAAGACGACGATGCCTTCTTAGGGCCGGTAAGCGCGAGCAGTTTCGCGCAGCAGCAGCGCTCGGATCCTGAGTTCCAAAACCTAGTTGCTTATCTAAAAGGAAAGACCGCATCGCCTCCCCGAGAGTTCAAGCGCCAACTGTCGTCCTTCGTCGTTCACAATAATGTACTCCTGAAGAAGAACTTCGCGCCCAACAGGACAGTGCATCTTCTTGTCGTGCCCAAAAATCTCAGGCAAGAAATTATGCAGGCATGCTATGATGAGCCGACTGCAGGGCATCTCGGGATTTCTCGCACGTTGCACCGCATCCAGAAGTATTATTGGCCGCGGCTAGCTGCCGATGATTCAAAAAACGTGAAAACGTGCCGTGAGTGTCAGCGACGCAAAACGCCTCCGAATGGACCAGCCGGACTCCTGAACCCCATAACACCTCCAACTAAGCCCTTTCAGCAAATTGGAATGGACCTCCTCGGCCCCTTTCCGATTTCATTATCGGTTAACAAATGGATCATCGTGGCCACCGACTACATGACCCGATACGCCGAAGCAAAAGGGTTGCCTAATGGTACCACAACAGAAGTCGCTAAATTTTTTGTCGAACAAATTCTCCTGCGACACGGCGCCCCCGAAGTGCTCATCACAGACAGAGGAACGGCGTTTACAGTGGAGCTGACGCAAGCCATTCTCAACTACAGTCAGACAACCATCGGAGAACAACTGCCTATCATCCACAAACCACACAGAGCGGACTCACAGAGCGTCTGAAGAAAACTATCGCAGACTTGCTCTACATGTACATCGACGCCGAACACAAGACGTGGGACACCATTCTACCGTACGTGATCTTTGCCTATAACACTGCCGTCCAGGAGACTACCAGGTTTACCCCATTCCAGCTTGTACACGGCAGGAAGCCGACGACAACACTCGGTGCAATGCTCCCGCACGTTTCATACAAAGACAAGCACGACGTCGCCGCCTACCTTGATCACGCCGAGGAGGCTCGAAGACTTGCGCGGCTTCGCATTAAAGACCAGCATTACGCCGACGCCCTACGCTACAATCTGCGCCGACGAGACACGCATTATAAGCAAGGTGATCGTGTTTGGATATGGACGCCAATTCGCCGCCGTGGATTGAGTGAAAAGTTGCTTCGACGCTACTTTGGCCCGTACAGGGTTCTCCGTCGCATCGGTGATCTCGACTATGAAGTCATCCCCGACGGCACTACAGCATCTCAGCGACGATGCACACGCCCGGAAGTCGTACATGTCGTACGCCTTAAACCTTACTATGAACGCTGGTGGACTCTACGTTTACATTCTCCTTATTTATTTTTCATTTTTGAAGCGTCGAGGCGACGCTTCTTCGGAAGGGGGGTAATGCCACGTATCAATGTAGTGTCCGTTTGTTCGCGCTCAAGGCCGCAGGAAAGGGCTTTTATCATTTTTGTTTGTGACGCGAGAAGAGACCGGACAAATCTCGATTGATCAGAGCCATGAACAGCTGCATCTACGTTTTTCTAGATTACTGTAGACGATCTTGACCTGTTATATCAAAGTTTCCTTGCTGGCTTTACATTGAGCGATGCCGCGAGCGGCGGGCACTCGTAGTTCGACGACCGACGAGCACGTTTGTTGCCTACGCCGCCGCCGAGTGATTCAGTTCTTTTGCGGGCGCAAGTCAGCCCAAATAAAGAGCTTTGTTTCCAAGATTGGTTGGTGTCTTCCTGACCGCTGGGCTGCCGTCAGTAGTCACGGCAGTAGTCCCAAATGTTGTGTTTTGAATTTCTGGTAGTAGCGAAATTGTCATTGATTAGTTTGTTTAGCAAGACGGGAAGGCTGTAACTTAAGGACTGGTTCATAGAGTAAGTTCTTGGTGTTGGAGTGATCCAAGTTTCTTTGTATCTAGTGTTACGGCAGCTGTTATTTTCTCTGAGTTGTCCAAGTACAGTGAAGAGATGATCACGTTGTTGTGAAGAGTATTTATAGCATAATAGAAGCCTGTAAAAGTATAATGCGAAGATTGGAAGGATATCATACTTTATAAAGATATTTCTTGCATGGAAAATGAATGGAACATTTGCTATGGACCGGACGGCTTTTTTTCTGCAGCAAATGCAATCTATGAAAATTTGTTACCCCGGTTGTTCCCCAAACCAAGCTGAGTATTGTATATGAGTTAGTACTAACACGTTGTAGAGCAACATATTTACCCTGCTATCTTTACACTGCTACTATCGCAGCCACTTCTTTGCTGTCATCGTCCTCAACGTCACCAAATAAACCACTGTTGCATTTGTAGGAGGTTAGGTTTGCCACCCGCGTCCTCCCTCGAACTCCGCAGTCGCACGCTGCCGACCCCCGGTATGCCGTCCATGTTGGCCAGGCAGTCCTATGCTCCGGTTCCCCTCACCATCGGGACCTCCCCCTCTTCAGCGGGACTGACCACCACATTCCTGAAGGCTGGCTTACATCCTACGAGCTGGTTATGGCGTGTAACAAGTGGAACGACGTTACGAAATAGAACAGTTTTGATATGCTGTGTGGCCGGAGTTGCGAACCTGTGGTATCTGAACCACGAAGAAGACCTCTCCAATTCGGCCACTTTCAAGAAGATCCTTTCCGAAGTGTTCTGTCGCCCTGCAGCCCTTAAGCTGTGTGCCGAGCAACGCTTGCGCGAAAGTTCACAGCAGTCAGGTGAGACCTTTACGAGCTACATTGAAGATGTGGTCAACCTGTTATCGCGCATCAACACCCAGATTTCCGAGGCTGAAAAAATCAATAATATTTTGAAAAGAATCGAGAATGACGTATTTAAAGTGCTGCTGCCTCGAGATCTTCGCACCTTTTCCAAAGTGGTAAGCATCTGCCAAAACTATGACGAGCGGCGCAAGCAAAGGCTTCTCACTCGCAAGACCGCCGCTCCGGACGAGTCGCTTGCGGGGCTGTCAGCTGCACCTCATCCACTCAGCGCTGTCGCAACAGATCAAGGACTTCATGCGTGAGGAAGTTTCTCGTGAACTTCCCCTTCTGCCGTCGCACTCTGCGCCGTTTCCATGCCTTGCGCCCGACCTTTGTCATACCATCATGAACGTGTGGCTGAAGCCCTTCCACCGACCCAGCCGGCTGCGCTACCACGTCATTCCACCCCTGTCGATGCCCTATTGACATACGCTGAAGCCGTTGCACGGCCGCGGCCACCTAGGTACCGCTCGAGCGTTGCTACGCTTCAAGTGCCTGTGCCTCAGGTCGTTCAAGCGACGAGGCCTTTTTTTCCGACCGCTTCCAAGAATCAGAACTCCCTGGCGCACAGGTGACAATCGTTCCATCTGTTATTAATGTGGACCGCCTGGTCATGTTTTCCGGCTTTGTCGCCGTCGTGTGCCAGTATATCCCCCACTACCTCCACGAATTACCGAATGCTGGCCTCCTCAAGCTCAATACTCAGTGACAGGCAAGCCGCCAGTGCCGTCCTCTTTCACCTGACAGCTCAGATTTCTCCACCCAGCAGTCACCTTCACCGCGTCGCCGCTCCCTCTCTCCAATGCGCCGGCGCCCCACTCTTTCGCAAAAGGAAACCCAGATACCACAGTTCCTGGGGCGAGAAGTGCGCCGCCAGTGAAATGTTAAACGCCTCAGTTCTCTACCGACAATCTTATCGAAGCTTTTGTAGGGGAAGTTCCTGCTCCGGCGCTCGTCAATACCGGTGCTGTAGTTCCTGCGATGGCCGAAACCTTTCGCCGTTCTTGCGAAAGGTTGCAGCACCACCTTCTGGATTCTCGCTGCGCATGGTAACTGCGCAACCTATTGAGGCGTTAGCGACGTGCACTGCCCGAGTAGTTATTGAGGAAGTTTTATATACAAATGAATTGGTCGTTTTTCCAACCTGTTCTCATGAAATAATCTAGGTAGGCGCTTGCTGTCACGCCATAGCGCCGCCATCGATTGTGCTCCTGCTGAACTGGAGTTCTTTTCGCTCAGCGATTCCCCGTCAGCCGCTACCCCTTCTGCTGCTTATCACAAAGCCGTCGTTGCCGTACCCGTTGACCTACCTGCATGCTCTGCTTTCTTGTGCCCATCTTGTGCTAACGTACTTTTTGCGCTATCCCCCATATTTATCCACCGCAAGTCACTGCCCCTACCTTACGTGGCACTCGCCCTGTCAGCTGGCCTTACCGCGTTGTTTGTCACCAATACTTTAGCGTATCTTTCCGCTGTGCGGCGCAGTGAGCGTGTCGGAACCATGCAGCAAATTTATTTCATTCTCCGCCAGGATAAGAATGACAATTCGCCGTCCCTCATCTTAGACTCCCTCAGCCCGTGTCAGGCTCCCGCGCTCGACATTTCGCCTGGACACGTTTTCCTGCACTCCACTGAGGCAAAACTTGCCCCCCCCCCCCCCCCCCCCCTCAACGAACACAACTTCTTTCGCTGCTTTGAAACCGAACCGCGTTTGGCCGCATCTACTGCCGTCAATTAAATCGACACCGGTGTCCACGCCCTTCTGAGTCAGCGCCCTTACCCCTTCTCCGCCACTGAGTGCCATGTCATTCAAGACTGTTTAACCCCATGCTTAAGAGCGGCGTGATTCAGTCCTCTCAAAGTCCATGGACAACCCTCGAGGTACTCGAGAAGAAGAAAGATGGCTCTATTTGTTTCTGCGTTTATTAGAGCCACTTGAATCGGATAGCACGGAAAGACGTTTACCCTCTGCCACGTATTCATGACGCTTTGCGCTGCCTGTAAGAATTGGAACTCCTCTACTCTCGATTTGCGCTCTAGGTACGGGCAGGTCACCATGGCTGCCGACGATCGCCCAAGAACCGCCTTTGTGGCCATTGACGGGTTGTATGAACTTAATGTCTTGCCTTGAGGCCTCTGTAGTGATCCGGCTGCTTTGAAGCGTAGGATGGACACTATTTTGCGTGGCCTGAAGTGGATGTCCTGTCTGTGGTATTTAAACAATGTCGTGGTCTTTTTTCCCGACTTCGACACTGAACTGTCCCGGCTAAAGCACGTCTTGACATACATGCCTTACGAAGGCCGGCCTGCACCTCAACTTAAAAAGTGCTGCTTTGCTGCTCGCGAATTGATGATTCTGTGTCATGTTGTGTTAAAAGAGGGGGTCCGTCCCAATACCGCCAACCTTTGTGCTCTGACTGCTTTTCCAAAACCTACTTCCATCAAGCAAATGCACAGCTTCCTAGGCCTCTCTTCCTACTTTCAGGGTTTTCTTCGGAACTTTGCTGCAGTTGTTGCCCCTTTAACTCAACTCCTCGGCAGCAACGTAGATTTCTCGAGTTCCTTTCCTGCTTGCGACGATGCCTACAACACTTTGCGTGATCTCCTCATGGCCCCTCTTATCGTTCGCCACTTTGACCAGCAAACACCAACCGAAGTATACACGGACGCCAGTGGTATTTGACTCGGTGCTGCGCTCGAACTGCGTAAATCTCGACTCCAAGAATTTGTACTTGCTTACACCGGCGTCACGATCACTAAACCAGAGTCCAACTACTCATTCAGGAATAAAGAGCGTCTGGCCATTGTCTGGGCCGTCGGCAAGTTTCGACGTTACCTCGCGGCCATCCTTTTGACATGGTCAAGGAAAACTATGCCTTTTCTTGGCTTTGTTCGTTAAAAGATCCATCCGGCCGACTGGGTGCATGGGCTCCCCACCTAGAAGAATTATACCATATGCGTCGTCTACCGGTCGGGCCGCAAGGATCAGGACGTCGATGTCTTGTTCCGCTCCCTGCTGCCAGCGGAGATTTCCAGGCTCTCCGCCATCGAAGTCACTGCGCCTTCGGTCACTTTCGGCGGCATGAATTCAGAGCAGCATTAAGAGCAATCGATTGCCTCCCTTCTCGACTTTATATCTAATCCATCTAGGTTTCCAGCATCCTGCGCCCTTCTTCGCCTATCTTTCCATTTTGCCATTCGCGATAACCTGCTTTATAGGTGTAACTGTAACCCTGGTGGACACAAATGGCTTCTTGTTATTTCACGACATCTACGCTCCCAGCTCTGCACCTGTTTCCATGCTGACTCGCAATGCTGTCACGGCGGAGTATTCAACACGTATACTCGCATCCGTGCCCGATACTACTGGCACGGCATGTACAGCTTCATCCTCAGGTTGGTGCGCTCGTGCCCGGCCTGCCAATGCCAAAGCAACAGCGTAATCGCGGCGCTGGCGAGTTGCAGAAACTATCTTGTCGGCGCCGCCCCTTCGTCCGCGTTGGAATTGATTTAAATGGCCCTCCACCATACACCGCCGCTGGAAACCGGTGGGTTATCGTTTCCATTCAACAGCTGATGCGGCCACCTCGGCGCTCCCTGCTGCTACGGCTCGTTATGTGCCGCCGCTCATTCTGCAGCGTTTCATTCTTCACCAAGGTGCTCCTCGTGAACTGCTCAGTGATAGAGGGCGCGTCTTCTTGTCTGACGTCGTTGACGCTGCCCTTGGCGAGTGCCACATAATTTATAGGACTTTTACCGCCTACCATCCCCAAACAAATGGTCCAACCGAACGCTTTAATCGGACACTTGGTGACATGCTGACCATCTAGTACGTCGCTGCCAACCATACGAACTGGGAATTCGTTCTACCCCATATAGCGTACGCCTATAACACTGCCACACAGTGCACTACAGGCTTCCCTCCGTTTTTTCTGCTTAACGGCCAGCATCTATTCGCTCCCATCGACACAGTTGTCTCCTACGCCCTGCCGCATCTGGGTGTACAACTGTCTCTGAAGCTGCCCAACGCGCCGAACACGGCCCCCAGATCCCAAGGTCATTCGCCGAGACTCAGGGGCGCCTCAAACACCACCACGACAAAGATCAGCTTGCACCGGACTTCCCAAATGGTGGACCCGTGTGGCTCTAGATACCCTTCAGTACCCTCGGCCTCTTCAAGAAAATTATTTTGAAATATTATAGCACGTACCACGCCCTGGAGTGCACCTCCCCCGTTAACTACACTGTTTAGCCACTCATGCAGTCTGCCGATATCCGCTGCCATGGCCGCGAGACTGTGCATAGTCAACGCCTTAATCTATGCTGCGATTCGGTTGTATTGTCGGCACCATCAGTCACCAGGATCGCTCCTTTTCTTCCCAGCGCCATTGTGAAGGAGCAGATGGGCATTAACCCATCCGCACTGCCATCGCTCCGAGCGAGACCCTGCCTGGCCGACGGCGAACAGCCACTGCTTCAACGCTGCTTCCGTCGTCCTCGATGTCCCTAAATATACCACTATTACACTGCTAACATGTGACATGCCTACTATATTCCAACACAATTAGGTATGCATTGAAACTCCCCACCCCCTCCAGCCATTGCGGTCACAAGCTCTTCCTGTGCGACAAGCAAATAATCACTTGTTATAGCCTTCCTTGATGAGGAAAGAAAACAACACAGGACAAATCTATCGCAGCAAAGCTTTTGATTTCTCTGACATTATAGACTACCCGAAAGACGCGGGATCGATCGCGGCCGCGGCGGCCGAACTTCGATGAGGGCGAAATTCTAGAGATCCGTGTACAGTGTGATGTCAGCGCATGTTAAACAACTCCAAGTGGTTGATATTTCCTGAGCCCACATAGCCGGAGCCACTTTGGGATGTTAAATCCACCTAAACAATAAAACAGACTGAATCGTTGAAATCATGGCATTGTTTCCTGCGGTGATTTGTTAGCAGCGTAACACAACTCCCTTCAAGCTATGGGTTGTTTTTTCCAACTGCTTTTTTGTACGTTGTGCCTTACCATATGGTTACATTCTATTTCCATGCTGCTGGCCACCGAAGCTATTGCGCTCAGCATACTACGAGCAAAGCGCCTAACGCTTATGAGAGGTCCTTTTATCATTGATGTCATAAACTTTATGTCGAAGGCTTTATTTTTTCTCGATAATGCTTCAGCACAGGAAAGATAAGAGCTTCTGCATTCACGATATATCAATATTTACATATTACAACACGGCATTGCAAAACACAACACCTCAGTAAACGAGGAGATTTCCGCTATGCGTAGAACTTTACCACCACCTCCCATAATAATCCGGAATTCGACATCCAGAGAGACTTTCCCCGCTGAACGCATACACATAATGAAGACAAAAAAAACACCGTCATGATCTTGTTAGTGCACTGAACATTCTTCATCCATATGTGGCAGCTATCAATTTATGCCAGATGTACATTTTGCTTCCTGTAAATTTGTTTGCCCTACTACTGAGCAGAGATCAATAAGCAGTGCTTCTTGCTGCATAAAAGAGGTCTCAGAAGATGCAATATTCTGAATTAAGCTGCATTTTTCGTAGTTTCTTATGTTTCATTCAAGCTCCACGCATTGGAAAGTTGTCAACTACACCCTCATATGACTGGGCTCATTTTAACGTCTAGTGATTAATGCTCGGTAGATTTGCCCTATTGGGATTTCCTGTTCAGTAATCAACGATAGTAATTAAAACAAGATTGGTGCCAATACCGCTGCCTTGTAGTTTTTACTAAACATTCTTACTTTTTTGCAGCTCGAAAAATGCCTTCTGTTTGCTGTCAGACGGCACGCAGCAGTGAGCCCTGCTACTGCTGTCTCTACCTCTCTACCGTTTTACAGTGGCCGGGTACGGTGTTCACTTTCTTATTAAGTAAAATTATTTTTATCTTGCCTCGTTATCACTTTTCAAGTCAGGTTTCGGAAACCTAACTGTTTCGTGTTTACTCTCACCTCTTATGTATAGTTAGATGCTTAAAGGAGCCAATCTTTCTATTTTTATAAGTGATTGTGGCCAATTAAGGTTTTTAGTTTTGTTTGTTTATCGTTGTAAGTGTACGATGAAACGTTTCCTCACAACTGGTTGCGATATATTTTTCATGGACCACGCTTTTGAACCAGCGGTTTAGGCATCATACTCGCATGCGGGAGGTGCGGTTCCATCGCCAATGCCGCCGGTTATACACCTGTAAGGAGGACGACGGGCATACGCGCGACCCGCATTGCCATCGCCTGGAGCACGCGCCTGTCGACCAGCTGACCTCGGGCTGCTGTTCGCCCTGCTCCCGTTGTGAAGCTTCACTGAACAAATCCCACCTTGCATTTGGTGGAAGTGCGGGGTAATGTCCTCTCGCCCTTGAACTCCGCAGCCGAACGCTACCCCCTACCGCGATGCCTTCGACCCACCAAGCCGTCCAAGTGAGCCCGGCCGCCGTCGTCTGTGCTGGTTTTCTCCGCCAGCGGGACCCCGCTATCTTCAGCGGCACGGACGACCATGATGTTGAAGATTGGCTCACATCGTATGAGCGGGTGAGCGCGTACAATAAGTGGGACGCGGAAACCAAGCTGAACAATGTGATTTTCTATCTGACGGGCGTGGCGAATCTGTGGTATCGAAACCACGAGGCGGACATTACATCATGGTCCGTTTTCAAAACAAATTTCTCATAGGTATTCTGCCGCCCGGCTGTCAGAAAACTCCGTGCCGAACAACGCTAGCGCGCGTGGTCGCAGCAGGTAGGCGAGAACTTCACGAGTTACATCGAAGATGTCGTGGACCTGTGCAAGAGGGCGAACGCACAGATGTCCGAAGCCGACAAGATCAGGCATATCCTCAAGGGCATTGATGACGACGCCTTTCAGATGTTGTTGGCGCGAGACCTGCGCACCGTCGCCGAAGTCGTCACAGCATGTCAGAGCTTCGACGAACTACGCAAGCAGAGGGCTCTGACACGCGAACACACCACGAGCATCGACTCGCTTGCTGGCCTGAACGATGCAAGAGACCAGTCATCGCTCCTGCCGCAAATCAAGTTTCATCCGTGAAGAAGTTGCTCGAAAGCTCTCGCTTATTTCAAGCCATCGAGAGCCACCACCAAACATAACTCCGAATCTGAGGCACGTCATTCAAGAACAGGTCGCTGAAGCTCTCTCTCCCGCAAGCCCCTCAGCCCACACCTTTCGCGGCCCCGCTGACATATGCGGAGGTTGTTGCGCGACCTCGAGCACCCACCTACGTTCCGCCTCCTAGTCCTCTTCGACAGCCTCCTGCTTTTATTCCACCACCTGCTCATCTGCAAACATCCTGGGGCACGGCTGATAACATTGGACCGCCAGCTCAACTGGGGCAACTCGTGGCGCACGCCTGATAACATTGGACCGCCAGCTCAACTGGGCAACTCCTGGCGCACGCCTGACAACCGCCCGATCTGCTACTTCTCCGGCCTGCCAGGTCATGTGGTGAGGCTTTGCCGTCGACGCATGAACGGCTCACGACCACCTCCACAAGTTTCCAGTTACTGGTCCCAGCGACAGTATTCGCCTCCTGCTGAGCTGCCCCTAAGCCGTTCTCTGTCTCCTGAGCGCACCGCCTTCTATGGACGCCGTTCGCCTTCTTCACGTCGGCGATCCATCACTCCGATGCGACGGCATCCCTCGACGACTCAAGAGGAAAACTAGGTGCCGCAGTTACTGAGGCGAAAACTGCGCAGTAGTCGAAATTTGAAAGGCCTTGTTTGTCTGCTGCTAATTTAATTGAAGTTTTTGTAGAGGGCGCATCTGTCATGGCGCTTGTCGACCCCGGTGCTGCGGTTTCTGTCATGGATGCAGCGCTTTGCCGCTCTTTGAGGAAAGCGAAGGCGCCCCTTTCTGGCCCGTCGTTACGAACTGCAAGTGCGCCACTCATCCAGCCGTTAGCACCGTGTACTGCTCGAGTAGTCATAGAAGACATTTTATAATTGGTCGAGTTCATCGTTCTGCCGTCATGTTCGCATTCGATCATCTTGGGCTGGGACTTCCTGTCGCTCCACGACGCGGTCATCGACTGTGCTCGGGCTCAAGTAGAGCTTTCTACCATGCCAAATCCCGTGCAAGAGACTGAAATTTGTGGTACCCCTGTTTCTACCAAAGCTTTTATCGCCAACAGTACCGATACTCCTGCGTGCTCTTCCGTGATTGTGCCTCTCTCCTGTGACTCCCTTCGCGATGCCAGTGTCATCTTCGCGCCGTCTCCTACTTTTCTACGCCGACATTGTCTGCCTCTGCCTTATGCCCTGTTCGCTTTATCCGTCGGCCTCACAGCACTGTGGGTCTTCAACCCGTTTTCCAGCCTCTTCGAATTGCGCCGTGGGGAGTGCGTCGGAACCGTGCAGCTCTTCGATTGCGTTTTCAACCACCCCAACGCTGGCTCAGAATTACCGCCGATCGCCATGGACGCGCTCAAATCACCTACCCCTGCGCCCGCCACGTTGTCGACCGATCTATTCCATTGCTCTATTGACGCCAGTCTTCCGCCAACTCAGCGAACCCAGCTTCTTGCGCTTATTAAGGAGTTTCTCTCCTCCTTCGATTGCCACCAATGTGTTTTGGGCCGCACGACGACTGTCGAGTATCGCATTGACACCGGCGCCCATGCCCCTCTGCGACAGCGCCCATATCGTGTTTCCGCCACTGAACGAGAAATTATTCAAGAACAGGTAGACACCATGCTTCAGAGCGGCGTTATTCAGCCTTCCACCAGCCGCTGGTCCTCACCGGTTGTCCTCGTCAAGAAGAAGGATGGCTCCGATCGATTTTGCGTCGATTAACGCCGCATTAATAAGATCACACACAAAGACGTCTACCCTTTGCCCCGTATTGATGACGCTTTGTACTGTCTACAAGGCGCGGAGCTGTTTTCTTCTTTTTATTTGCGCTGTGGTTATTGGCAGGTCCCAATGGAAGCTGCAGATCATGCTAAAACCGCGTTTGTGACCCCTGTGTAACGCTCCTGCTACTTTCGAGCGAATGATGGATACCGTTTTGCGTGGTCTGAAGTGGAAGACATGCTTGTGCTACCCGGACGATATAGTTATTCTTTCGTCCGACTTTCAAACGCATCTATGTCGCCTGAAGCACGTCTTGAAATGCCTCTGAAACGCAGGCCTCCAGCTGAACTTAAAAAAATGCACCATTGCTGCCCGCGAACTGACAATTTTAGGTCACGTTGTGTCGAAAGATGAAGTACACCCTGACCCTGCGAATCTTCGAGCCGTGTCTGAGTTTCCCAAACCTTCCACCACTAATGAACTTCGCGGCTTCCTAGGGCTCTGCTCTTATTTTAGGCGTTTCATTCGCAACTTTGCCTCAATTACTGCCCCTTTGACTCAGCTGCTCGGCACCAATGTTGATTTTTTGGCTTGGTCACCCGCATGCGACGACGCCTACAACACCTTGCGTCGTCTCCTCACGGCACCACCCATCTTGCGACATTTCGACCCGGCGGCCCGCACTGAAGTCCACACGGATGCCAGTGGTATTGGTCTTGGTGCAGTGCTCGCCCAGCCCAAATCTGGTTTCGACGAATATGTCGTTGCCTATGCCAGCCGCACACATACCAAGGCTGAGTCACACTACTCTTTGACTGAAAAAGAGTGCCTCGCCATTGTGTGGGCCTTAGGCAAGTTTCGTCCTTACGTGTACGGCCGTCCTTTCGACGTCGTTACGGATCATCACGCCCTTTGTTGGATTTCTTCACTAAAGGATCCGTCCGGTCGCCTGGCGCGATGGGCGCTGCGTCTTCAAGAGTACAACATCCGAGTCGTGTACCGATCGGGCCGCAAGCATCAGGACGCCGACGCCTTGTCTCGCTGCGCGCTCCCGGCCGAACTTGCCAGCCTCTGCGAAATCGACGCCCCTGTTCCGTCTCCCACCATCAGTGACCTGCCTTCTGAGCAGCGCAAGGATCCCTGGATTCGAGCTCTTCTCGACTTTCTCTCCGACCCATCGGCGTTTGTACCATCCCGCGCACTGCGCCGTCAAGATTCATATTTTGAGGTCAGAAATAACCTGCTTTATCACCGTAATTATCATTCTGATGGACGAAAATGGCTCCTCCTCATACCTCGCCACCTCAGGTCCTATATCTTTTCATGCTTTCACGGTGACTTGCAATGCGGTCACGCGGGCCTTTTCAAGACTTACACGCGCCTCCGCCTCCGCTACTACTGGCGTGGCATGTACAATTTCGTTCTGAAATACGTACGCTCCTGTCTCGACTGCCAACGCCGCAAGAAACCCACCAACCGTATTGCTGACGGGTAGCAGCCGCTGTCTTGTCCGCCTCGCCCTTTCGACCGCGTTGGCATTGATTTATACGGGCCCCTCCCGTATACTGCTTCTGGCAAACGAAGGGTCATTGTTGCCGTTGATCACCTCACGAGGTATGCTGAGACCGCCGCGCTCTCTGCTGCCACGCCACAGGATGTGACATCCTTTCTTCTGTGTCGATCATCCTTCGACACGGTGCCCCGCGTGAACTCCTCAGCGACAGAGGCCGCGTCTTCCTATCTGACGCCATCAAAGCTCTTCTCCATGAGTGCAACGTCATCCATCGGACATGCACCGCTTACCACCCTCAGACAAACGGCCTCACTGAACGCTTTAACCGAACTCTGTGGGACATGCTGGCTATGTACGTTGGTTCGAACCACACGAACTGGGACCTCATTCTCCCGTATATTACGTTCGCTTAAAATACTGCTACGCAGTCTACAACCGGATTTTCTCCTTTGTTTCTCCTTTACGGCCGATATCCCTCCATTCCCATTGATACTGTTCTCCCCTGCCTCCATGACGCATCTGAGTGTACCACCGCTTCCGAAGCCACCAGGTACGCCGAAGACTGCCGCCAGATCGCCCGGTGGCTCACGACAGCTACCCAGACCCTTCAGAAAACCCGCCACCCTTCAGAAAACCTCCCCAGCATTTCTCGCCCGGCTCTCTTGTCTGGCTGTGGATACCTCCCCGTACTCCGGGTCTCTCCAGGAAATTGCTCGCTAGGTATCACGAGCCCTACCGCATCTTGCAGCAAACATCTCCCGTCAACTACATTGTTGAGCCCCTCAGGTCTTCACCCGATCTCAGACGCCGCAGCCGTGAAACTGTCCATATGAACCGCCTGAAGACATACCACGACCCCGCTCTCTTGTCCGCCCCTTAAGTCGCCAGGATGGCTCCACTTCTGTCCAGAAGCCATTGTAAGGAAGACGACAGGCATACGCGCGAGCCGCATTGCCATCGCCTGGTGCACGCTCCTGTCGACCACTTCACCTTGGACTGCTGTTAGCCCTGCCCCCGTTGTGAAGCTCCACAGAACAAATCCCACCTAACACACCAATGATAGTGCGTAAACTTTTTTTCCTTCTTCATTGACACCTCAACTGCCCCTGTTGGGGTTAATACATGACGGGTGGGTCGTTACAGCATGTCAATAATTTTTCAGTGAACGCGTTGAAGCGAGCTGCATCAATGTGGAGAACTTCGTCGGTCGGAAGGCGATTCCAGTCCATGGCTGTCGGTGGACAGAAAGCGTTAAGATGTGCGGTACTATGTGCGCATTGTGTTTAAAGGACTCTCTCGTGATGAATGTGATCAGAAACGCGGTAAGCTGGTGTTATAACTGAGCTTCCTAGCAGCAAGTGATATAATTTATGAAAGATACATAATCTGGCAATTTTACGGCATGAAAAGAGGGATGGAAGATTAGGTTCTGATTTCTGTTTGGTGAAGCGTGAATAAAAGAATAATCCGAGTGCCGCACAACGTTGAACCGACTCGGGGGTGAGAGAAAGATTTGACTGGTGAGGTTTTCTAACTGCGCATGCGTATTCCTGCTTGAGACGAACGAGCGTTAAATAGGTCAGAAGTTTATAGTGGGAGGGGCTATTCACAAGTTATGGCTTAAGAAACCAAGCGTACGGTTGGCACCCTTAGTAATACTGCAAATGCGGAGTATCCAGCTAGATAGTGGGAAATAGTTGCACAAATGTATTTATAAGGGGTTACTGCAGAAATTTCGGAACTGGAGACGTATTTCTTTTTGTCGAAGGATAGGACTGCCTCCGGTGAAATGTAATTAGAGAAGTTTTGTTAACATTTAGAGTCATCAGCAAGTTGTTGTACCATGATTCAATGTAATTTTAGGGTACCGTTGCTGTTAGTGATAGGTCGATGCATAACGCAGTCGTCGGCAAATAATCGAAAATTAGTTCTGATGCGAGCCGGCAAGTCATTTCTGTAAATTAAAAAAAGCAAAGGGCCGAGTACTGTCCCTTGGCGCACACTGGAAGCAACAGGGGTCAAATCAGAGCTCTGTCTATTAGCGTATAGAAACTGTTGACGGTTACAAAGAAAGCGTTTTATTGGGTCAAGAGTGAGGGGATAAATACTTAAACATGAAAGTTTATAGAAAAGCCGCTTGAGGGCAACTTTGTCAAATGTTTTTCGAAATCTAGAAATAATGTATCCACTGGTATTTCAAGGTCTAAATTGGAACTGATGTCCCTAATGAATGGAGCCAGTTGTGTGTCACTTGAGATACTTTTCAGGAAACCATGTTGGTTAGGATGAAAGAAATTTGCCGATATCAGAAAGTTTACAATATGTGAGTGAACAATGGGCTCCATAAGTTTTAAACAAATGCTAGTAAGTGATATGGGATGAAACTATTGCATGAAGACAGGGAACCTGTTTTTGGTACTGGAATAACCTTGCCTTCCTTCCAGTCCTGTGGCCTCACTACGTCTGATAATGACTTCTTAAATACGTGTACAAAAATAATGCTTCTAATGTTTTCGTGTTTCTTACAAGCTTAGAATTGATACCATCCACACCGGCTGACGATGACACTTTTAATTGATTCTATTAGTTTCGCGATGCCGATAGCATGAAGAGATATTCTAGGCATGACTGGATGATTGTACTGTGGCTGGGAGATTTCCATCGGGTTCTTGACTAAATACGGGCGAAAATAAAAAATTTAGTGTTCCAGGAATTCCGTGATCAGGAATAGGATTACTTTCGTTGCCTACTAGAGCTAAGGGAATAGAGTGGGAGTGGTTAATAGATTTCTAAAATTCCATGGCACTGGCGCGCAGCATGTTGGACAACGTTATTGAATAGAAAGCGCGCTTGGTCTTGGCAACGACTTCTGGAAATACCTTTTCGAAGGCGTCGTATTTTTCCCATGCTGATGAGGTCTTCAGGCGTTTAGCTGCTTTATCAAGCAGCTATTCTTTTTGTTGTGCTTATGCTATACAGTAGTGTTAAGCCATGGGGATGCCGGTCGCTCAGTTTCGGTTATGCAGTTATTAAGTATAGAATCGAATGAAGCATGGAATATTTATGATTGCTGATCCCAGGCAAGTACGTAAGAGGCGAGACAGCTGCAGGGTGTGAAACTAGTATCAGGTCTGCTATGGTCGAAGAATTGATACCTTCCTTAGTAGGGATGGAAACGAGCAGCGCTAAATTGAATGTAGGGCATGCATTTACGAAGTCGCTTTGAATGGTTTTTTTGCGGCTGTTAAAGTTATAGCAGATGATGTGAACAAGCGAAGCTAAAGTCGCCAAAAGGGAGCATAGAAGCTTATGCGAAGGATGACGTCAAATTTTGAAGCGTATCAAGGAAATCATTGCAAAAGGAAGGGTCTGGGGAGGGGGTAGGGGATTCGAGCGGGTGTAATGGTCTTTACCTGGCTCCAATAATAATGGGTGGGTATGACACGTTGCACATTACACACACAGCTTCGAAAAGATCGTTGAGGTTAGTAACAGCGCAATGAAGGTTGCGATCAGTACCTATCAGTACACCACCTCTGCGTCTGTTTTTGCGGTCACGCCAAAAACATTGAAACCAGGAAGAAATGAAAGAACCGCTGAGCCTTAGACAGATGAATTCAGCCAGTATCTGCTAGCACGAGAACCTTGCTTTTGTTTCGTCTAGGAGGCTGCGAAGTGTCTCACGATTGGCTAGTGTACTTCTGATGTTAGTGCAGATAAATGAAATAGTATTACCACTCAGAATTGTGACAGTGGTCTGTTATAGCTATGGCTTCGGCATAACGTTTTGCCTGGCTTGGTTGTATACACAAACTCTGTTATCGATAATGAGCTTATCATGCCGGAGCTTAGATTTTTTCTTCTGTGACTTGCCATTTTCAACTAGGTGTTTTTTTTTTGTTGCGCAGATGCTGGGTGAGCAGTCCAGAACTATGTTGTAATCTGTATTTTTTAGTTTGTTAGCGCTTGAAAGTAGCTACTCTTTAACTTTGAAATGAGCGAATTTTACGATGATAGGCCTTATTTCACTTTCTGTAAATTTTCCCAGTCGATGTGACAGCTTGATATCCTTTGACGAGACCTTGACGCCTAGCTTAGAAGCACAATGTTGTGTTACTAAATTCTAAAATTCCGACCACGTTTCGTGATCTTCATCGGTCAATACAAAGTATAAGAGGTTAGAATGGCGTGCCCTATCTTCAGAATGGTCTATCCTGGATGTTGTGATAGATATTTCTTTTGTTTTCGCTTTGACACATGCCTTAACGTTTTCAACTTAGTTATTTATATACAGTACCCCTAAGGGCCCTTGTGCGAGGGTATTACATGGGGGGGGGGGTAGATTGTTGCATAAGAATACGACACTGGCAATTGAAATAAATATAATGCATGTAATAACGAACTATGAGATAAAGCTAGTAAAGTACACAAATAAAGCAACAAATAACGGAAAATAAAATACTCAGTAAAAGTATAATGCCCATAATATAACCAAAATACTAAATCTATTATCCCCTAGGACTACATCGTTTTGGTATCGTTGGGTCCCAATCGTTTTCATTTCATTCAGAATAGGTATTTGGCCTTCACGAATTTAGGCAAGTGCCTCCATGATTTCGTGAGGTTTCTCTGTCGAATGGGACCGCATATTAGGGCCGGGATAACTTCAATGTTTCCGGCAAGTGTTAACAGCTCAAATAAATATGCGTGCGCACTCACGAATGATTTCAATACAGTAGCATGGGCTCGGGATCATTAGCAATTCACGATAACGGGTACGCCACACGTCCATAGAGAATCGATTGTTTACTTGCATGGCGAGCAGACGACGGGCGTAAGTCAATCACACTGTTGCTGTGGCGCCGATTACATTGAAGGGGGTGATGGAACTTGATGTGCACTTATCGGTAATGGTTGGCGTCGGTCTTGATGCGGTTGCTGGTCTGGGAGCAATAGCTGCCGTCGAGTGCAGTTGCAACGTGCCCAGTGACGCCACAGAGCAAATATGCAGAGAACTGGTTGCGCTCGATGGTCCAGATGATGAAACGTCAGTAAACACGTTCGAGTGGGTAGCGCACAGACTGGGTGTCGGCACCACGGTGTCTACATTGGCTCCACAGTCGTAAATAGTGCCGCCAGGAAAACATGAAGAGGAACCTGAAATGCGAGCAGATGATGGGCGTTAGCCGATCGCATTTTTACTGCGCTGTAGAGCCCTCGCCTGGTGCGCAGCTTAACATGGTGCAATGCTCAGAAAATGACTGTGTCTGATCCCCCTCCACACGAGACTGAAAATAGCCTGTGCCGTGGCGCTTTTTGGCCAAAGCGGCTCTTGCCGATATACACCATCATAATCGTCAGTATATTTTTCTTCGGGCTGCATGAACCGCTGTACTGTACCTTTATAATTCGTGTAGTGGGTTTACGCGCGATTAAGAGGAACTAGCGCAGTTTGTAGTCGCAGGTAAATTGAAAAATTCCTATATAAAGCTTGGCTCCTTCGAGCATTCAGAATTACCCAATGCTCTCAAAGATGCTTAAAGAAATATGGGACAAATGCGATGGGTAGAACAGGAGGAGTTTGACTTCCAGAACTTAGTGGCACGTGCTATTAAACCCATGCCAAACCTCTCTTGCCTATTTTGTATGTATCTGAAGATTTGGAAAACGTCATATATATTAGTCCTATCCAATTTCTCCACAGTGGAATCTGTGTAACCTCGTTCATACAATACGGTGCTTGCTTGGTAATATGGCACATTTATATTGTTTGCTTCCAGATGCTCAAAAAAATCATTCACCTACAAGAACAAGAAATGTCTGCCTCTCCAAGGATTTAATATATGGAAAGTTCCTGAAACTGGTCGTCTTCCTTCTGTGCCCTGTAAAGGCAATATACATGTTTGTACTGAATTCGGCATTGCACTCTCAAATAGTTGGAATGACTCAGAGAGTGTTTGCAGTTAATAGCCATTGCATTTTGAGAGGTATCAAATGAAATATTTATTTCTTCATTCTACAGAAAGAAACGCAGGGCGCTTGGTTTTGAATAAAAGCATGTCAGCAGACACTTGAAACGGTCTCCGTTCCCTTGCATGCAGCGCATAAAAAAAAATCAAGTTAAAATGCCAAATAATTACAAAAATGATCACAAACAATATTAATGTGGTGCACAATAATATAAAAAGAATCAACTATGCCATAAGCTTATCAGCAGAGGAGAGCTTGGCGACTTACATGTTTTCAAAGCTTACCGCTACCGCCTAAATAAGGAACTGAACATATCTAAAAATTAATATTTCATGAATGACTGCGAACCAACCGAAGGCTGAAGTGATCTTGTCTGGAAAAAGCTAAATAGCCTCATAAATAATGATAAGCTTTCTAAAACAATTTTTTCAGTTGAATTTAATTGGGTGTAATTGTCTGTCGAAGATTTTGCTGAAGTGTTGCAGTTAAATATCCATACTGTTACGTGGTGCTGAAGACAGTTGGTGAAACTGCTGGCCACATTACGCTCGCCTTGAGGCTATGAGCGATACTGTTAAGGGGCAAATCCCATATATGCGGAATTGATCATTCTCTAGTTTACATTGATGGATAGCTGGGGGTCTTCGTACCACTGCAGGCGCAGT
This sequence comes from Amblyomma mixtum, assembly GCF_055824585.1. NCBI lineage: Eukaryota > Metazoa > Arthropoda > Arachnida > Ixodida > Ixodidae > Amblyomma > Amblyomma mixtum. The sequence continues at coordinate 102,893,991 of NC_143021.1, read as the reverse complement.
GTAGCAGCGGTTATGCGTTGAGTATCAGCCCTGCAGTGACAGGTGCTGCCCCCGGTGGGGCTTATGTAACCGAGGTTGCTTTTACGGAGCCATCTCTTGCGGCCAATGATTAATGTAACGGCCAACTGCCACAGTGGTCAGTTTGCGCTCCATCCGGTGGGCAGGTGGTGATGACGCCACAAAGTTACAGGGCATGTTGTGCCGCGGCCCTGGGATTACAAGGCCTGCCATCGGTGGGGCTTATGAGACGCAGCTGGGTTGCTCTTCCCGAGCCAACTATCGGGGCCAATCATTAAATTTACTGCCAACTGCCACGGCGATCAGTTTGCTCAACCTCCGTTGAGCAGGTAGTGACGACGCCACAAGGTTACCTGGCTTAGTTGCCTAGGGTGCTGGAGCGACCGATTACTTCGGCCACTCCAACTGCGAGGCTTAAAATGGTCACCGAAGCTGACGCCTACGCCGACGCCAGGCAAACTTTTCCGACAAGAGGGTACTAACGCTCCCGCGTCAAAGAACTTGTTGTTCGGCTCACTTCTGCCTACAAAGAACTGAGCAACTCGACGAAGGCGATACGAACAAACGTGTGCGGCGCAAGCCGCGTAACAGTACTGCCGCTGAGAGTAGCAGCGCTGAATTTGAATGAGGCAAAGAGGCTTGAATATAGGGTGCCAAAGGAACTATGACCGTCTCAAACAACATGTTGCAACGCATATGGGGCCCTCGCGACCCCGGCAACTTTTCCGCAATTGATGGCACCGCCTTAGAAGACTGGCTTAGCAACTACAAACGCGTCAGCACTCATACCAGGTTGAACTCTACCTTAATGCTTGCCAATTTGATGTTTTACCTCAATGGTACGGCACATGTGGTATAAAACCAAAGAGGCGACCTATCAAGCTGGAACACCTTCAAGAAGGAGCTAAGGACGCTGTCCGGTAGTCCTGATGGCCGGCAGCTCGCCAAAAAACAGCTTGCGTCTCGAGCCCACTCTCCCACACAAATCTACGTGCCCTAATCCAGGACAGCTTGACTCTTTGCCACAAGGCCGACGCTGACTTGAGTGACACGAACAAAGTGGGCCACGTGCTCAAAGGCATTATTGACGATGCTTTCCATTTCGTTGTTTGCAAAGACGGTTCCAGTGTTAACTCCATCATTAAGGAGTGCCGTCGATTTGGGCAAGTGAAAAGCCACCGTATTCCGCAGCCGTTTGCCCGCCTTCCAAATAAATCTGCGACATCTTCCTGTGACGATCAGCGATCCCCATCCCGCGCGCCCTCGGACGCTCCTCTCGACACCTATTTCTCAGCATTCTGAACAGGAACACGACGCACTTCCCCGGGCTGACCACGTCCGCCAACTGGAGCGGTCCCGACTACTCGCCTCGGTAGCCTCACAGCAGGATTACTACGACCGCCGCCATCGCATGGTCACTTTCTTCCCTGGCGCCCTCGCCTTGCTCTGGTCGGCATCTCGCCGCATCAGGCTTTCCGAAAAACTTCTGTCTTGGTATGTTGGCCCATACCGTGTGCTCCGCCCTGAAAAAGCTGTCACCTACGAGATCGCCCCGGCATTCCCGGAGGCCACCTCCTGTGAAGCTCAGCGTGATATATCCCACGTCGTCCGTCTCAAGTCGTACCTTTCGCTATCCCCTGACATGCCTAGTTTACACCGAGGCGGTGTTTTTGCGACCGGGGCCATGCAGCGGTTATTGTGAATGAAGAAGAGGTGAACGATATGTCTTGCTGGTGCGCGTGTTCAGAGCTTGGGGGCCATGCGCCCTGTGCTATGTGCTCTCGGTGTAGACCCTGTGCTCGCGGCCTGTGCTTTGTGCCCGGGTCAATCTAGCGTCGATCTCGCAATTCGCCACGTTACAATATAGACCCATGCATATGGTAGCGAAAACAGTATATGAGCCTGGTCTCTTCTCGCGGCAAAAACAAAGGGACAACCGCGTGTCTCTGGGTTTGAACAAGAACAAACTATGACACCTTTCGCGCCATTACGCTCCTCCCAATAAAGCACACACTCGATGCATTACAACGAACGGAAAGGTGTCAAAAAATAAACTGTGCCTATACCAACAGTACGAGTATAATAGCGCGCATAATGTGGGTTTGGACGCAAGACCTGCGTTTCTTGTGGTCGCACAAAGCGATTATGGGGCGGGATCACTCCATCAGGAACACGGACATCATTCAAAATCAAATGAAAAAATACTAAGTTTCAGAGCCTACTTACTGCCTTCATCTAAGCGCGCATAATCGAGTGCTACTCTGTTCTACGCAGAAAAAGGCTGGACAACGCCAACTGGAACACAAAATACCGAGACACTTGCCGTGCGTCAAAACTTTGCGCAATGACACGGCAACGACTGAAACCAACAAGCATCCCACGTCGCAAGAAAATAAACTCAATTCTCTAATAAAGTTGCACACAAAGCAGTAAAGCGCACCAAGCACGGGCTTCGTAAAGGCCCTCTCATCTCGTGAACTAACCTAGTAAGAATCCTTGGTACTCGAAAAGGCATGGCAACTTTTGTGCTATCTCGTCGCCCCCTATGTTGCAAAAATCGTCGCTGCTGTCAATGACTGTGTACGGTGCCAGGAGCATCACGTTAAAGAAGTGGTCGGTTTGGAAGGGATTGGTCTCGTCGCTAAGGTACTCTCAAAAGCTCCGAGTAACGTGTGTCTGCAAGAAAGAGAAGCTCGATGTGCACTCCGAGATGACGCCTCCATCGCTATTTTCTTAGCTGACAAAGCGAAATCTACTGTGGCTGTGAAAGACCGCGAAGACGAGGACGAGACTTTGGCACTGCTAAACAGTGTGGCAAATCATAAACTTAGCAGGAACCCGGCCACAAGAACCCAAAGCAACTTTAAGAAAAATTTTTCAGAGGTACTTAATCGACTCCCGGATTTAAAAATGCCCTACCTTCACATCCTTTGCAGAAATCGAGCCGCTACAGGTTTCTATCCACCATATTCACAAGCCTGACATCCCTCTATGGGGTGTTGCGGGCTTCGCCCTGTCTCCCCTGCGGCGTCGTTTGTGCAGTCTTCACAAGGTACTAGCTCCAATCGCCGGCACAACACGTACACTCCGCACATTTCATCCCACACGTCTCGAACCTCACCATTGAGGATGATGAAAGCTGGGCCTTCTTTGACCTGCTGCCATTACTGACCAGTGTTCCAATGTGCCTGGCAGACTCCTTTGTTTGTAGAGCACTAGACAACAACAAAACATATCACCAACGAACACCTTGAGCATCGACGAGCTATGCTGCCTCCTTTATCTTTCGTTTACTCAGTACGTTTTTTCTACGTTTTTGCTGAGTACGTATTTTGCTTTTGAAGAAAATTTGTTGAAGTAAATCACCGCAGCTGCTATGGATGCGTCCATTTTAGCCACAATGGATGATTTTACTATAAAATATTTTGAAAGACAGGCGCTCCGCACAATTACCCCGCAGCCAATGCTCATCCTGCGTTACCGAGACCATTGCTGCTGTGCGGTAAAAACTTTTCAAATAGAAAACCTCTAGTCTAACCTAAATACGCACGAAACAGTCATATAGTTTATCATTGAGCGTGAGCAGCAGAGCAGCCTTCCATTTCTCGATGTCCTACTCAAGGCCCTACTCACTCCCTCGCCCCAGATACCGTCACAGGCAAGAGAAGGTCCGAGGCGGAGGACATCAGACCCTCGGCTAGAAATGCTCCACATTGCACATTGACGAAACGAAGAACTTACCCGCGTGTATGGTGCAGAACAAAGTGTTCTCAAAGATACGAGCACTTGTCTAGTGTGGTGGCCGAACACTACGAAGCATGTGACCTCAAGATTGACATCGAGGGAACCACTGTGCTGGACACCGAGCCTTGCCTGCGCAAGCGCTTTACTTCAGTCATGGCCCATTCTACAGACTCGGGGGAATGTGACCCTCTCGCTCGGAATCCTTTCCCTCTCTTTTATCCACGGTCTAAGTTCAGTAACCGGGATGCCGAATAAACGAAGGTATAGAAAGACAAGCTGCAACTCGCCCGCTTTCACACATGATGAAAGAGCCCAGTAGGGCTTGAACCGTAAAGTTATTTCATTCCAATTTGGGTTGGCTTTCTTCTGTTAGTTAAACTAAATTTTTTTCCTAACTTATATTTTTCCCAACTTGCAAAAGGCAACTTTAAACACCTTTGTTTTGATCCCGCTTTTATCACTTTTTGATCACGCTTTTTGAAAATTCTGATCACGCTAAACCACAGAATGAAATGTCAATACAGAAATGCTGCTGGGCAGAGGGATAATACCGACGCAGATGTCTACTAGCGTGGGAGCTTCTGCCGTCGGTCGGGGTGTAGTACATTAAGGCTCATGATCTTCCACGAGCCCAAGTAGCGTTCATAGAGTTTTTCACCCAGTACAGGACGGCTAATGGCTGTTTAAATCTAGAGCCCTTCAGATCGTTTGCAACATCCCGGAGTTGGTGTAGATTTCAGGATCGGGCAGCGGTGCCTTATTTGTCCTTTATTCTTCGCCTGTCAGCTCGTGCAGCTTCTGTGCTCTGCAGGTAGGCTGCGACGTCAATCTCTTCCTCGTCATGTTGCGTCGAGCGTAAGGGCTGCCTCCTTGCACTGAATGAGGGAAACGGTGTCATCTGAAAGGTCTTCGGACGACGCTTCTAACTACCGTCAGAAGCTCTGTTTTAAATGCGTAATATCTAGGCAAAGAAATTTTTTTGTTTCTGCACATAGTGGGGGTAGATCCTTGCAGTGCGAGAAAATCATGGTTTAGCAGAAAAAGGTACAGCCGAAAATAGGCAGGACTTAAGAAGCGGAAAGACACAGGCTGTGACTTACGACTGATAAATTTTATTGCTTTGATGGCGCAATCAATAGGAGAACCTAAGCACAATCAACACGTGGCATTGCATCGATGATTTAGTACGTCAACAGAACAAGAAGAAAGGAAGAAGGAGGTAAAACCAGCACTAGTCATTTAGCCGCTGAGATAATCAATTTCTTTTTGAGTGAGTGCAAGAGATGGCTTGCTCACGCACTTTTCTTGCTCTTGATGAATCAGGAATGCTTCAACTATTTGCCGGGTGCGCTGGTCTCTATGTTTGTACAAAATGGTTGTCTTACTGAATGCTGGTGTGCATTTGCACTTAAGCCAATGTAAAGAAAGATTATTTTGGGGGTGGTGCCAAGGAGCGTTCATGTTCTCGTAAGCAGTCATTAAGCATCTCCCTGTTTGTCCGATGTCACCTGTAAGTAGCGATCCGCCAGGGAGACGGCCAGAAAAAGCGTCTCCGGCGAGAACTGCAGCACCTTGCGGGTCCCGATGAGCCAGTGAACATTGCGCTCCCGTACTGAGCGATCCACCACCTTTTGGCCGCTCAAAAATACCGGTTCGATGGGCCATTTCCTCTGCAATGGAGAGGAATGAAAAAGGACATTCTAAGAGACGAGCTCCAAGAACTAAGTTTAGAATAATAATGTCACACATAATACCCAAAAAGCAATCTCATCTTGTCTCCAGTACATTTAGAGGATCAGGCATAAGGAAGAATCAACGTCTTCAAGATAAAGTGCCTCCCTCTATCCAAGTACTTAAGGGGAAGGGCACTTAACCTATTGTGGGCATGTTTCGTTCGCTTACTAGCAATTCTATCAGCTGACTGCTTTTTGGTCACTGTTGGATCATCATTAGCATAATGTATTTGCTAGTTATTTTTTGTCACACCGTTTGGAAACAAGGAGATAAGACAGTAACTTCACTCAGCTGGGGCTCTGGAGTTCTGGAAGTATATTGAGTTAACCGCACCATATTTGAAGTGTTCCTGTTAGTTTTTCTACACGAGTGCGATGATTTGTTAAGCCTCTTTTAAATCAATGAAAGGCACTCACCTCTTGTAAGAATATGTCGTCGCTATCATCGCTGCCCGGATTTTTGGAAGTCGAGCTGGATTATGGGTCAGGGACGCAATTCTTGTAAGAGGGCCTTTCGCTTAGCACGCGCATGAATTCTTCCTTCGCGTTCGAGAACAGCATCCCGGTCGCTGTCGCATGCCCATCATGAGTAGACCCCTGTGTGGTGGAGCAAGGATAGAAAAAGCATTATAATAAAATGGCGACAATTGTAATGGTCGTAGTTATATTTAATCAAGGCGCCTAGAACTAACCGGTTCAGTTTTAGTGAAGCTAGTTCAAAGCGGCCCATTGACCGCCTGGCGAACATCGATTGTGAAATGGAAAAGAACCTAACACGCGAACTTTGCATTGTGCTCGTCTCTTGATCGCCGCGGTCTGCGTAGCTCACCCTACTAAGCGACGTAATTGGACGCTGCTTCGCGATTGCGCTCGGCGACTGCTGGCCGAACCTGCAAGGGTCAACCTGGAAGTGACTTTAGAAGGAGGCTTACTTGCGGAACCGGTGTTTGGCTTCCACGTGCACCGCAAAAGTGGCTGCCTGCGGCGTCTTGAAAATCGGGTTGAACCTTAGTTTTCCTTTAAAATGAGCTTCCTAGACAATATTAGATTCGCAATGGACAAAGGTGTAGGCACCGGCAAAACGTTTTGCGGATATCTAGTGCTTATTACAGAGATGAGGCTTCTGTGCAGTGTTGACCATAAAGGTGATGTAAAGTATTTTCTTCGCTCGACTTTTTACCACGGGAACTCGACCTACACGCTCCGAGCATTCTTAGCATCTTATAAATACTGTCCTGAGCGGCCGAGTTCAATATTAGATGGGACTAAACGTCCCTGCTCCGGCCTTTCTTTTGAAGTGACCTCTGAGAGTCGGTGAAGTCAACCAACGCGTAAAGACCCTTTAATAAGTCTACTCTGTACTCTTGCGCCGAGTGTACATTTCATCTGATAAATGCAATTTTCGTCCACGAGACGGAATTTCGTCCAACATTGAATTTGAATTCGCTGAAAATTACGCCGTCCACGATCAGGACGGAGCAGAGATTTTCCCCATCTAGGTCGTGTTCGCAGTCATTAAAATAACGTATGTATATTGATATTAATCTGAGAAAAATATCAACGAGCCTCCAATGCAAACAGCAGCTTGGAAGTGCATGAAATATCGTGAGGACAGCAGCACTACATGGATTCAACAAACGGATCTATTGAACAAAACGATAATTTCGATATGGACAAATGCATACAGCAGGATCCCCTCACCTCAAGAACAGATGGGTTGAAGGCCGCCATTTTGCGGGATGAGTCTCCACGCAGCATTAACACCGACTGCACGGTTCGAATCAACTGGCAATAAGCACAGTGAAACACCGGTTTGTAAAGTACGTACTCTATGCTGCGGGCTCTGTATATATAGCCAAGGTGCCCCAGGTCACGTGCGGGTGAGAGAGAGAATAAACGGGTTGAAAGGAAGGGGAAAGGGCACAGGTCTTGGCAGGTCGCTATTGGTTTGTGACTCCATGCGACAGGGGATCGCATGGGAATATGAAGCTGGTAAGAGAGGAGGAAAAAAAATGTGGGATTCCGGTTCCCTGATCACCACACTGGCTTTCACGCGAAATCTGCGGCGCCCCCCTACGTGGAGCTCGCATGCCAATTCCATGAATACAGGGATGGTCAAGGTGTGTAACTGGACGAGTTGGTCGTCTGCTTGGGCTGGGCTTACCAGTGGGGAAAAGGGATGACCAACTTCTTTTCTCATCACCTTTTTATCTCTTTGTGTGGGCAGGCTCAACAACAAGAAAGAAAATTAGCCTTTTCCGGTAGCGCGCTCCCGCACCTCCCGCCAGCCCCGAAAGCAGGAATGCAGGAATGTGGTGGGGAGTGGCCGCTATGCATTCCTTAACAGTAGGCTTGGTTTCAGAAATTGGTACCAACGTAAGGAATAACGTGTTTGATGAGAATAATAATCGCACAAAGTAAATTCTAATAGAGGAAGCAGTGACAAATACAGATATTTTATGAAAGGGACTCCCTTTATAAAATATATTTTCCGCCGCACACTATAACGCCGCCATGAGTCTAGTACAAAGAATGTGAATATACTTGCAAAATTTTCGAGAGTATGCCTTATTCTACGGCGTTTCAAAAATTTTGGGAGGCATTATTACTAGCCATCGCTGTACATGTCCTCTGTGTCAACTTTTTGGCATAGTTTGGAACAAAATGGGCATATTTGGCTACTTTTTGCTCGTTGTCCGGTGAAATTACGTCCAAACTGTCAACGCTGAGCGCCAGCACTGCTTGCACCACGAAGACGGCTCCAGATGCTTAACAGACTCCCAGGATAATCAGGAGAAAAGTTCGTTTGGGAACTGTTGTGGTTTTTTTCTTCTTGTCAACAGTGAAATAATCAGAAGGGTGATTTTTTTTTCTCCAAATTTCAGTTTTTTCAGACACTCAGTGCTACACCTGACAAGGTCCCCGTTTCCAACGTGCAACGACAAACTCTCCGCCCCCATCCGATTCTCCGATAAAATGGCCACGTTTAGCCACTTTTTGCTCGTCGTCTGGTGAAATTACCCTCAAAACATCCAAATGCAATGTCAGCCCTTCGTGAAAGGCTCCAGACGCTTAGCAGACACCCAGACGCATTAACTAGAATATACTTTAGAGAGTGCAATGAGGTGATGCTCTGGAGAAACCTTCGTTTCGAAACACTTGTAGATTTTTTCCTTCATGTGAACAATTAAATAAGACGAAATAGATTTTATTTTCAAGGTATTTTCGGCCACTCAGTGATACTCCTGACATAATTCTCGTTTGAATTGGTCGCGCCAACCCCCAATACGATTCCCCGCACCAAATGCGTCCGGGCGTTTGCCCATTCCTCGAAATTTCCGCGTTCCAAAGCCCCCACAAAAGTTCTCCATGCCAACGGACTTTTTTCCGCTTAATGCCGGATGAAAATGGAGAGCGCCTTCGCTGCAGGTGTTATTCCAACTATGCCATTTCACAGAATAAACGGGCCAAGTGCAGAGCGGATTATGTGTCCACAGCTGACTCATATGCCTATGCTCTGTGGAAGCCGGAACTGCTCTTTAACTACCACATTCCGGGAACGCTCCACTTAAAAATGCTGCAGAGGGGAGGCAACAAAGGGAGGAGCCAAGCTTTTGTCCCCCTGGTGTGGGCTGCTCGTTGTTCAGGACAGGGGTGGGTGGGGGTGAAAGGGAGGAAGCGTTCTTGTGGTTCCAGCACTCCAAAATTTAAAAGGAGCAATTGTTGCGGATTACTGCGGTGCTTACACAGCTGGTACGCTTAGTGAGTTCAATTCAATTCGTTTATTTTCCAGACCGGTACAAATTCATGTCGTTCCATGTCAGAACGCGCACGACGTTCAAACAGGTTAGCGGATTTTGGTATGAAATGTGAGAGAAATTGGCATTCCGTTAACACACAGCTTTCTTATTTATTCAGTAAATTTTGTTCATGCGTGCGCAAACGAAACTGAAAATAATTATATTTGCGAGAGTTACCCTTCGCGTTCCGCCCGAGAGGACGCTGCACAAAGAAAAGACGACGTCAAAAGCATCCGTTGTATGTTAATTTTTTTTCGGTTGTTTTATGCGTCTCTAGTTCTGCAGAGAAGTCCCCAAATATATGAAACAAACACATAATAAATTGTTTATTCTTATTTTTGCGATTTTTTTTTTTTGGCTGCAGTGGTGCAGCAGTCCAGGAACCTAAGCCTGACGCGTCTGCTTGCGGGAATCCTGCATTCTAAATGTCTCCTGTGCTGGTGTCCCTATCGCTGGAATCCGCTACTTCCTAGTCGCCCCAAGCCCTAGCACACAACAGTGAGGGCAATATGGCAGAGATGATTTTTTCGTTGACTCTTGGAGCGACACCAGGGGAGGCAGCTCAAGATTACGGATGAATTTTATGGGCCAGTCTTAGCGAGGCGTAGGGAGGAAGGCTGGATTGAGGTCCCTTAAACACAATTCCTATCTTACAAAAGGCAGACCCTTGCCACGTTTTTTGTCCTACCTCCAAAAAGAACTTGTTAAAAGCTAAACAATTACAAAGCCTCTTACTTCTCTGATACAGTCTAACGGTAAAAGGGATTTTGTTCGTTGCTGTGATTATTCAGTGACGAAATATAGGACGTTTCAGACCGTCACCCACTTCCGTTGTTCCTTCAAGTTGTAACGAAGTTCAGCTTATCACCGCATTTTCAAATGTGGTTTTACACAGCCACGGCAATAAGTTAATATACCATTGATGAAAGCTTGAAAAGCACGCATCATGTGCAGACATCATAAAAGCAATCACATTTTCTATCTATTGAGCAGTGCTCGAGCTGAACGCTCAAAGGTGATATATACCTGCGTATGTTCCCTCTAGACTGTAAACTCGAGAAAGAATACATAGTCAAGGTCATTTAAATAAGTGCTGCCAAGACTGTTACTCGCAATGAATACCCTCAGCAGCGCGATAAAATGAAGACGACGAACAAACACCGAGACTACAGAACTGGTACTGCAGCCGATTCTGTTGCGCCTATTTTCTTTCAATCCACCTCGTGTTTCCGTGCTGCGTAAAATTTCCAGCGTAGAGAAGATTCGCGTTAAAAGCCTGTGCCTAAGACTGCGAATGTTTTCAGCATGCTTTGCTTCCCAAGTGGTCTCGTTTGAACACACCCGATGAGCGGTTATTTTGCTAAAATAGATATATGAATCGTCCTTACGGAAAACATTTTTGAGCTTCAACATCTTGACAATACACGTGCTTTGTAAAAGGTCACAAAATATTATTCCAGCATGGTTCAATGTGTGCGATGCTTGCATTCAGTATAGACTGTGAATATGAACTGTCATGAATAAAAGTATAAATGGCTGCTGCCCGCTTTTAAACTCCTTGTTATGAAATACAGCGACCAGCAGTAAGAGGCAAAAATGAGAACATCCTCTTTTTCTGTCTACCGTAACGAAATCCAGCAATGAAATAGAGGAATTTCAAAATCTCAGTACTTTTGCAAACTGGAGTACGTCAGCTTGACCGTAACGCCATGGTAGGAGTTGAATCGCTGACCCGATTTCGTGTGCTGTTTTAGGAACGGCCAGAAAGAAAGCAATGGCTTCGTCTTTTAGATTTATATGTGGCCGATGTGCGAATTCTTAGGCCGGTATCATAAATGCACGCGGCCTGTTGCTATGACATTCATACGCTCTTGTGCGTCGTACTCTGTAATTAAGCAATTTCTTGCGTGCTTCGAATTCCTTCCTTTCCTGACTATCTTAATGCTCCGAATTGTTGTTTTTCATGCATTTTATTGTGCTCTTGTGCTATTTGTATTCAGGGCTCTTGCTTAAGTCTTTAGCTGATTGCATGCAGATTATTTTTTTGCTTTCAAAAAATGCCTGTATAGTAGAAAAGCATTGGAAATAATTACCAATTGGAATATGACGTCTTAGTTGTTTCTGATTTTTTTTTTGCCGCGACGGTTCCAAGCCAACAGATTGAAAGTGATGCATTGCAGACTACTTTTCGCGCTCTTTTAAGCTAGCACCGGCAGTCACGGGCAGACTACGTCCGGATTGCTCAGGCAGACCTGCTGCTCAGTTCTCAAAAAAAAAACAGTATTCTTTGCTCCACCAGCGAATGAACCTACTCACGGCTGGAGATAGTTGGACGTGTGTTACTCTTGGTGGTTTGCCACGCGAATTACATATGGACCCCTGAAAGAAGTGCATGTATTTTGGAAGCATGTTTATTTATTATTTTATGACGTTTGTTTTGTATGGCAAAATTTTGGGCCTATTTTCAACCAATAAGGGCCGCATCGCACGTCCCTTCACGTTGCGATAGTATTTCAAGCCGTTTTGGCGAAATCGATTGCATGCTGCAAGTTTTTCGCTTCAAATGTTTCGGGCTACGGACATGTGGCTGGAAAATAACTCTAGGCATTTTCTCTTCCACTGAGATAACACTTTGACGCTTGCACATTTCTTATTTCTTTTTGTCTGAACTGCCCATGACGCATTTTCCCAGCATTCCAAACCGCTTTCACAGGATTCGCCTTGCCTCTCTTTTAGTTCCCATATGACCCCACCATTCATCCCGGCTGCGCCCTTTTTCTATGAAGAGTGCTAGCCCAACCAGGCAAAGCGCTAGTTTTTCTTTGTGCATTTTTTGTACTCGCGTTCTTTGATCTGTTTTCCGTGGCCCTCAGACATGCGCATCCCTGCTCATGCAACCTCCCTCCATCTCCCTTTATCCACCTTTCAGCTGCAAACTTTCTCTTAGGGCAACTACACCCCCTGCAAAGGTAATGGCTCTACTTCACCCTCTCCCCCTCGTCTCTCCGCTCCCTACCCCCGTCTGCCTCTCGTTCAGCGTATTTCGCTAAATCCCGAAAGCGGTGCTTTTTGCTTGATACAGAAAACGCATTAAAAGATTCTGACTTCACGTCCAGGTGGAGGAGATATGCTACATTGGGTGGCTTAACCTTACATGAATAAAATAAAAAAAGAGCTCGCAATTAAGTGATGCGTCTTATTAATATTAAAAGAAAACAGTGTGTTCTTTTGGCTTAAACTCCAGAGTTATTTCCTCTTGTCACAGGGAATATGTTTATGATAGGGTGCGACAAGGCGCATCAAAATTAGATGTCAGGTATTCACTACAAGGAAAGTTAAACTAATTCCGATTGTACATTACTGTGTCCCCAGAAAAAACTTCCCCGGAAGGTACGTCCTGATTTGCGAAGTAGGAAAAAATATCACCAAACCGGTGACCTCAAACGTATCATAAGTCGCCGTAATTTGAGCATCCGGCCGCCTCGCATGTGTACAGGTGCTGTCAAAAGTAAATGGAAGGCAATATTCACGAAAAAATTTAATCATTGGTCCCTCAATTCATGCACCCTTGAATACATATGTGCAGACTAATTGTGATTTTGTGAATTTCACTGTGCACCAAGAAGCTTGGACCATTATGCTTTAGGTTTAAATAAATTAAATTTTTCTGAGCAAGTCGCCTTCCATTTACTTTTTACGGCGAGTGTACATGCACGCAACTCGCATGCTTGAGACTTGCATGCATGTACCGTCTTTGTCAAAAGTAACCAGGCTGCATGGTTTGCTTCTAGCTTGTATAGTGGAGCCCTCGTGGCTTTCCTTAAGATCAAAAGGTGCTGGAAGATAAGAAGACCCCCAGTCCTTACCTTTAACGACCATTTCAGCTTCAGCGAAGCTGTAAGAGCTCCACTGCATGAGCTAGAAGTAAACCATGCAGCCTGGTTACTTTTGACAAAGACTGTACGGCTCGCATGAGGCGGATACAAGTTGTTTGCCGGTGGAACGAGTCACTGGCCGCATTTGTTTTTCCAGTCCCGGACTACTTGCTGGCAGGTCTCGGCTTCCGCTCGGACAGGAAAAGCGTCATGGTCACATGACCTACTTGCCATAGGCTGCTTTCGAACACGGCGCCAGAGTCGGGCTCCCCCTCGGTTACCGTACAAGGACGCTGTCATCTGCTAGCAGACGATACAAGCCACGGCCACTACGACGCCGAAGCAACGCCGAAGCAACGCCGTGCGCTCGATCATGATACTGAGTCGATTTAAAGACTGTACTGTCAGCTTAGCGTAGGTGCATTACAGAACTCAGCTTCGGAGGTATGCTCGCCTCTACTGCTTGCGGCGAAGTTCGCACAAAGTAGCCCAACTCGTTGCGGAAAGGCGGATAGACGAAAGCCTCCGCAAAAATGTTGACAACAAGCTCTATAGCTGCTCCAGTATACGAGTGGTTCACCTGCGATGCTTTCAGGTAAGCGTACAGACAGCATGTGGCAAAACAAGCGAACAAGAACCTCTTGACGACACGAGCAAACAATACGCGCTCGCAGCTCCGAACGCGCGTCCGTGTGCGGTGGATTTCAAGAAAATAAACGAAGATGCAAGAACAAAAAGTCTTGCGATGGCTCAGAGAGGAGCTACGGAGCTCATGTGAAGGTTTAACGCATGATATCGACCTCCAGGGACACGAAAAGCACTCAAAATGCACACGGAGTCTAACTTAATATGGCTGCCAGCGCGGCGCGCAGCTATCGTCTGCTGCCTTCTCAGCAGCCCCAAGCAGCCCGCGGACTGCCATAGGCTAAAAACGAACGCGTTGCTATGGCGATGCAAGCAGGTGGGCGGAGCTTTCGGGCTGCCCGAGAAAAACAAATACCGGACTCGAGTCCGCAAGTAGTCCCGGACAGTCCGGGACTGAAAAACAAATGCGCCCACTGACCCGTAAACGCAACGGCATGGTCAGAGCAACGCAAGTGTGGCAGTCGTTTATCGCTCAACGCTTGGAAGGTTTGCAACAAAACACATGATGACAAGGACATCTCGATACACGAACTAAATACAAGCAAATATTGTGGTCTGCAGAAAGCACGTATCAAAAATATATATTGTCACGTAGTGGTGACTGCAGTCCGGCGAACAGGAACACAGCGAGAATGGCTTCGAAACGAAACTCTTTATTCGGGCTGACTTGCGCCCGCAAAGAACTGAATCACTCGGCAGCGGCGCAGCAACAAGCGTACTCGGCGGTCGTCGAACAGAATGCCCGCCGCTGTCGGCCGTGCTCTTTTTAAAGCTGATAGTGAGCATTCGAGATAAAGCTTAGGAAGTTACTAGAACCTTCTGGAACAAACTAGAACCGGCTCCGTCCGCATGCGATCAATCGAGATAAATCTAGGCTCGTCTTGCGTCGCAAAAGAAGCGATAAAGCGGCGCGTCGGCAGCCTTGAAGCATGAACAAACAAATACCATAAACGAACGCTACAAAGACCCGCGGCATTACTCCCCTCTCAAAGAAGCGTCGACTCGATGCTTTAGAACATAAAGCGGCTATAAACAATCAAAAACGGATTGTGTTTTATTCTTTTAAGTGTTTATTCTTTGGATGATCATGGCATGGCCTGGTACTACAAAATACTTCATGCCTACATCTATTCTCAAATCCAAAGAAGAGTCTAATAAAGACGGCAATTTTCTCTCAGGTGGGTTGCGGGAGAAACTTTTTTCTTCACTTGGGGACATTTTTCTTAGACGGTGCTTCCTCAGAGGACCTTTTTTCCGGGGATGTATGTTACGGGGAAGTTTTTTCTGGGCACGTTTCTTCCTACACCCTAGCCGAGAGCCGGATGAAACTATAGAACGGAACGGCTTTTCCCCGTGAAAGGAACCCCTTCGACCCAATGGAGAACGTGGATTCTCTTGATCCTGCCGGTATGAAAATGGAGGGAGCCACGTGATAATCAGCGAGCAGGGGAGGGGGTGGGGGTATTTTATGCGAAGCATATTGCTAGAGCTATGCCCCACGCCGTCACCGTGGCTGTACGCGTCCAACCACGTGACACGATGATGTGACACCACGTGACGCGGTGACGTCATGACAGATGAGAAACAGGTCCCCCACCTCGCGCCGTCGCTCGGAGCTGTCCGCGACCAACCACGTGACACGATGACGTCACGACAGATCGCCGTCACGCGCTGGGAGAGGGAGAACGATGCCATCGCACAGACGCCGGAATGTCCTCGAGCGGCATTCCCGCGCATTTCGAACGCGCGTTCACACTCGGTGTAGGTGAAACGCTCGCTCCACCGGGCAGGCGGATGCGGCTTCCGTGGCAATCCAGGCGCTCACCCAACGCGCGTCTCGGGGTTAGTCGGCGTTCCGCTGTAGCCATGCCGTTGTCTTCCCCCACGACGAAGGCTTCTAGTGGTTGTATTAAAATGACCAAGTATTCAACCAAGGAAAGCCATGTATTACCAAGCCTAGCCATCAATATGCTTCGCATCTGACAAGGCTTAACCTTAGCTAAGCCTCAGCCATTTTTTCCTTCATCTTCCACTTTCTTCATTGTCGCACTAGCAGGCTCAGGAGAATCGGCCGATGCCTTTGGCTGGAAGGCGGTACTCTGACGGGCAAAAGCCGCTTTGTTCTTGATGTGCATTAGTGCTGTTGTCTTGTGTGTGCTATTTGTTGTCTCCGCTTTGTCGCGCTGCTTATAACTATCACTACGAGTAACCGACACGGTTACGCTGATTTAAATAAACTTGATTGTGCACCCTCTCTTGAGATTCGACTGCAGAGGGAATGTACGCAGAGTTATCTCTCCTTCGAAAGATGACTTCGATTACTGGAGTAGATATAAAATGTGATTGCTTTCATGATTGCTGCCCATAATGTGGGCTTTGCAAGCAATCCTCGATGGTTTATTAATCTGCTGCAGAGGCTGTGTGAAAAACGTCGCTCAAAACAAAGTTAAAAGCTTAAGTTTGTTATGACTTGAAAGAACAAGAAAAATGGGTCATTGTATGCGGCGTCCCGTATTACGCCGTTCACTACTCACAATAGCGACGAAATTGAGTTTTTATCGTTTGAATGAATCAGAGAAGCCAGATGATTCGTAACTGTCTGACTTATAATTTATCTCGTAATTAGCTTCTTGTTCGGGTCTCGATAAAAACTTTTAACAAGGGTTTACTTTTTGTTAGGGTAGGTTAGGTTAGGAAGGTTAAGCAGCCCCCCCCCTCTTGCCTTTCATCCCTCCCGCCACCAAGACTGACAAATAAATTTACCTCTGGCCTTGCGCCGCATCCCGTGATACGACTCCAGGAGTCACCCAATAATTCTAACCTGTCATACTGCTGTGATAGTTGTGTACTGGGGCAATAGACAGTTTTTTTATAGGATGCCTGAAGTATTGAAACAGTGGTCAAGAAGAGAAATCCTAAAAATAAAATATTAAAAGATTTTTCTTTCGTATATCTCGTTGTATTGCTGCAGCGCTGAATTCCCATATAACAACCGAAACAAGCTGTACGTACAAAAGATATTTTTCACTTTTTTTTGGTTTCCACGTCGAGCGCCATCTCGGGCGGCACTCTGAAGGTTACTCCCTAAAATGTAATTATTTTTAGTTTTGTTTGTATGCGCTTGAATTAGAATTACTGCATAAATTAGAAAACAGTGCGTTTATGACACCTCTAACCTGTTTGAACCTCGCGCGCTTTCCCACATCGAACGACGCGTATTCACTAAGCGTTGCTGTTCTCTAAGCACGGAAGCAATCGGCAAAAATTGGCTTGTCTTAGATTTTGCGGTGCCGGCACCACAAAGAGATTCTCCCTTTCCCCTTTATTCCGATGAATCAGCAGCCCACCCCTATTCTTCCCTTACTGCCCCTCCTCCGCAGCACTGCCAAGAAGAGTTTCCCGGAATATAGGAGTCAAGAGCAGTTCTGGCTTCCGGAGAGCATAGGCATGAGTCAGCTGTGGACACTTGGTCAGCTTGTTCTGTGAAATGGCATAGTTGGAAGAGCACCTACAGAGAACTCTTCCCCCATTTTAAGCTGGCATCTATTGAAAAAAGGTAAACTGACACAGGAAATTCGTGTGGGTGCTTTCGAACTTGGAAATTTCGAGGAATAGGCAAACGCCGTGACGCATTTTTTACGGTCCACTGCATGGGCGGGGAGGGCGGGTGACAAGAGAAGGATATTCCATCCGCTTTTTCTTTATCCTCTTCTTTTTTATCTCGTCTTTCGCTCCTCTTACCAGCTTCACCAATAGTGACCTGCCCAGACATTCTCTTTTCCACTTCCTCTCTATCAATTCTCTCCTTCTTCCACACGTGACCTGGGCCGCAGGAGAGACTACGCACTTTTCAAACAGCTGTTGCACTGGGCTGGTCACTGGTTGATTTCAAACGTGCAGTTGGCGTGAAAGCAGCCTCGAGACTTATCCTGCATTATGGCGAGCTTCAGCCCATCAGTTCTTGAGGTGAGTTAATCCTGCTGTGTTCATTTGTCGGCGTAGAAATTATCATTTTATTTCATGTATGAGTTTATTGAAGCCTTGCAGTGCTGGCGTTCTCACATTAATGCGCGCTCTTGCATTCTGCTGTTGGAATCGCAGGCTTGTTCAGACTTTTCTGATATTCATCTCGATAAGCTTTCGTGATTTCAATGAGAGGGAACATGCGATAAATGGAGGAAATCTCGGTTCCTTCCTGATCGACTCCACGTGGAGGGCGCAATTGTCTGCAAATCGGAAAGGAATGTTGGACGGAATTCCGTCTTGCGGGCGAAAGTTGCAGGGGTAAGATGAAATGTACAGTCGGGGACAAAAGTCTCTGGACCACGAGTTCCTCTATCGAAGCCGATAGCTCTGCTTGTTATTCGCCGGCTGGAGACCGCACTTGTGGAGGTAAAATTTAAATTTTTGTTCTTTCATCTCCACAAGTGCGGTTGCCAGCCGTTGTCTGATAGCAGAGCTATAAGATTTCGTCTGAGGAACACGTTGTCCGGAGACTTTTGTCCCCGACTATACACCCTTCCAATTTTCCAATGGAGCAAATGCACCTCTTCCCTACGTTTCTTAGTCCTATTAAATGCGCATTATACATAGGTAGTTGGTTATTTTAGTTGGTTAACATAGTTGGTTAACATAGGTAGTTATGTTATTTTTTTCCAGAATTCGGGAGATTGAGGTGACGCAATATGTTTCGAAGGTTCAATTCGGGTCACTCGGAAATAAATTCGTCAGTTCGGGCTTTTTAGTACCATTTTCAGCAGCACGAGGCAGTTTTCTAAAATTGTTCTTTGGTCTGCTTGACAAACAGTGTGGCATTTCTTGGTCATTCTGTAAAAAAAAAACACAGAAATCGAGGGTCTTACGAAAAATTATTGGCCACTTAAACCTTTCTAGTTCCAGTCTGTTGAAAATATTTTTTCGTGTATGATACCAAACTTCTGCCGAGCACTCATGCGTCTGAGCAAAATTGGCTTGACTTTGTTTACATTGCGAAAACTTTCAGCATTTCGGCAGTGATTATCGACCCTCAATGGCCTTTCGATCATGGTGGCTTTATTAGTGGGCAGCGTTTAATGAAGTGACCCGATAAGGCGTCTCTCGTTTCCTAATCTTTCTTTTCAAATTTGTCCACAATTCACCCTCATGAAAGGTGGTGTTAAAATAGGTTTAAGATCCCCACTGGACAGAAGACACATCTCTGGGATAAGCTCTAGATATCCGCAGATAATGTTTGCTGCACCCTCTCAGCTTTGTGAACAAAGAAAAACAGTATTTTCTGGAAAGCTGATTTTCGAAGAGCAATCGGGTTCATCCCTATTTCGAAAATTCCGTTCAGGAATGCTAGGGAAGTAAAGGAAACATACGTCTGGAGCCTTGACCGCATGTTACGCTCGTCACTTTAAAAACCATGCATGATTATTAATAACCGCACAATGGAAGTGCGCATGACGATCAACAGGGCGATTTCGACAGCCTTCAGTAAAACTTAACCGGTTAGATCGAGACGCCTTGATAACTGCGACTATTGTAATGGTCGCCATTTTGCTATCTTGCTTTTTCCATTCTTGCCTCATCATACAAAGCTGCACCCAAGATGCGGATGAAACAGCGTCCCGGGCACTGTTCTCGGATCCGACGGGAGTATTCCTCCGCGTGCTAAGCGAAAGACCGTCGGCCACGAATCTTGTCCGTCAATCAGAAACGTACTCCACCTCCCGAATGCAGGACAGTCATGCAAATGATGACATATTCTTAGAAGAGGTAAGTACCTCGTATTACTTTTAATGAGCCATATTAACTGATCACTCTGATGAATAGCCACTAGTACGAAAGCTTCCTTTATGGCACGACGTTCTTACGGCGGTTGGTGCGGGTCAACAAAATGGTCCAGCACTGCTGAGCTATAGCGCACTGTGAATTGTACTCTTGTCTTTTTTCTCCTTGTGTTCAGATAGCGGCACAAAGAAAAGATGCCAAATACATCTTCCTGCTACTGCTCTATTAATAAGCAAAAAAAAAAAGGATTTGACCGATAGAATTCTCTGACATGGTATAATGTTGTGAAATTTGAAATCGGCTTAACTGAGCAAGAGTGTGAATAATAAGGCGAATCGGAAAAAACAACGAAATATCAATTGCACCTCCCGGTCTGTGATCCTTTCCAGCTTTTTATTTTGCGGCAGTCATATTCACATTGTGCGCACGGCTAGAAATGGAATTGGAGCTTGAAATAAAGTGGAAAACTTTGCCGTTCGAGGAAAAGCCGGGTTCATGCGATAGTTTTGTCGGGAAACTCGATTACGTTGTATATAGATGCAAGTTGGCTCGTTTAAAAGTTATCTTTCGGAGGTGCTACAGTGGTTAATGTAAAATATCCACAGAGCTTTTTTTTTTTGCACCTCCTCTAGATTTTTTTATGTTAGTTTGTGTAAAGGGTTCCGAATAACTTTTGCATAGTCTGGAATTGGCTGTATCATTATGTTATATGTTATTAACCGATCAGAAAAAGTACTCCGTGAATACTGCGGAAAATTTTTATTTTATACGTATTTCTGCTGGCAGAGCTTAAACCTTTTTTGAACAGCCCGAAGTTACTCCCTCAACTCGTATCGCGGCGTTTTAAAGACACACTGATGTAAAGTTAACTTTTCTCCTCGCATATTTTGCTCTATAATGTGCATCACTTCACCAAAGAAGAACCTCAGGGATGCAATGTGAGCTAAGAAAACTCTTTGAAAAACATTTTTTATAAGCGTTCCCTCAGCCGGTAGCAGGAACACCACCTCATCTTGCATACGCCACACATCACTGTCACACGCAGTCATCTTTCTCTTGTCCAAACTAAGTTCTTCAGGAATCTACACAACGAACAGCCTTGGTACTCCACCCCCAGTTTCGCTGTGATATACATTTCCCTTTATTGTACACTCGCAAGCGTCTGCATGAAAGGAAGAGGAAATTATATAAGCAATGTACGTACGATTTGTGCGTGTTTCTGTCTTGAATGCATTATGTTTTTGTGTCAGTGTGCTGCTTGATAAACTGGGCGAACTACATTTCGCATAACACGAAATTAGAACCTCTTGTTTGCTGCTGACATTTAGGGTCTAGGGCTTGAGTTCTCAACATCTCCTTGTGACACTTGGGTAGCAGTCGCACTTTGGCTCAATGACACTGTTAATTATTCTCTATCGGTGGACCTCTAAATGCCTTGGAGACGAGATCAGATTGCTTTTTTGCATTATGTGTGACATTATTATTCTAAACTTAGTTCCTGGAGCTAGTCTCTTAGAATGTCCTTTTTCATTCCTCTCCATTGCAGACGAAATGGCCCATCGAACCGTTATTTTTGAGCGGCCAAAAAATGGTGGATCGCTCAGTACGGGAGCGCAATGTTCACTGGCTCATCGGGACCCGCAACGTGCTGCAGTTCTCGCCGGAGACGCTTTTTCTCGATGTCTCCCTCGCGGATCGCTACTTGCAGGTAAGCAAAGCTTCTGTCTACCTTTGAACCGCGTTCACAAGCAGCGCCCAAAACGAAAGTGCAGTATTAGAAAATTGAATGCCGATACAAATACGAACGAATTCCGCGATGGATCAGGCGAATGATGTCTTAGCGTTACGTTTCACCGGAAAACGACATGAGCCTTGCATCATACAGAACACGAGGGCGTTTCCATGCGAATTTCACATTATTTGTCTCATCTGTGGTGCCTTTTTCGATGCAATTCTTTCTCTCAGTTTTGTAAGCTCCTGTGTGTTACAACAAGGCATCTGCAGATTTTATTGTTCCTACTCCTGGATTCGTAAAGAATCGAGCTGTGTAAACACTTTGCCATACTCATGGTGCTTGTAGAGTTCGGCACGCTGCCGCCTCTTTTTGTACATGTGTTACGAACATTCCGCGAGAGGGCAGTGGCTTAGGCTGCGCGTCCCGTTTTGTTTCGTTTTGTTTTGTTTTAGTGCGTGCCGTTGGAAGGGGAGGAGCGGCTCGAACGCCCATGCTCTTCGGTTGGTCTCCCCGTTCGTTCTTGCGTTTTCCCTTGCCACTCCAGATGGCGGGGCTCTCTGCCGACATCCACCTTGGGCTCCTGTCCCCCATCTTCCCGGAATCCTGTCTCCCGGGGGGAGAAGCCGCCAGCCATAAACAAGCGAGAACGGTCTCGGTTTCGTCGCGTTACGCGACGGGCGGTATACTAGGCCAGCACGTTTAGGAACCGAAAGTGTCCGTTGGCCCCAGACGTCTAGCGCGCATCCGGTCCACTTGGCGGAGGATTGCGCAACCACGTAGGGAGGACTTTCGGGGTGAGGGAGAAACCCTGACATCAGTTCTGAGCTTTCCCATTCGTTAAAATGATGTCAGGCGGGAAGCTGTAACACAGTTCAAATTTGGCGTGTGGAAAGGGGCGCGGGATCGGGGTGAACTCGTGAAGAGACCCGCGCCCGAGGGCTTTTTTTTTGCTCTAGCTTCTCGTAGCTGTCAGGCGCTCGGTCGGGCCGAGCGCGGAGTAGCCGCCGTTGAGAGCTGGTGCAAGGCGCGCCAGTTCGACTGTTGGGACGTGGTGTCCTTCGCCTCTGTGCAGGCGGTCGGCTAGGCTGGCCGCGATAGTTTGGCCGTACTGAATCTTGTACCCATCTGTAAATAGCCTGTATAAAAGTTCATCGTTTCTCTCTGAATCGCTTCGCCTGGAAGTCACTTCATCGAGAAGCCCTTCAAGCGCTGCATCCAGTTGCTGGAAACCACCGGACCAACACCACCGGCACAACTTTACTGGCGCAGTCGACAGGACTGGTGCACTGCAGCGGCCCCCAGGAGAGGACGAAGTTCGGTATCCAAGGCGAGATACCGAGTGGACGACAGGCTAAGGGTACGAAGGTGCGAGGAGCATGGGGCGTGAAACGCCGAAGACAAGGCCTTCAGCGGACACAGGGTGCATCCCTGAGCAACGGCGGCAATTGGGAAATTGAAGCGGACACGACCTTCAGCGGACGCCAAGTGGCATCCCCGAGTAACGGCAGCAGCTAGCGGCTTCGGTCGGCACCTGTTTAGAGGTCGACGCCATTCTTGCCCGAAAAGAGGACACTGCGAGCAGCTCCGAGTGAGTTCCCTGGTTCCTTTGTTTTCTTGGCGGTCGCTGTTTGACTACGGCGGGCGTAGTTAATGATAACCCGATTTGGGCATCTTAAGCCCGACAAGGCATCCACAATGAACGGCGATTGTGACAGTGGTGACAGTGGGGACGGTGGTCACAAGGGCAGCAATGGGGGCTCGAGGTCACGGCGTGGCCAAAATATTGATAAAGAGCTGGAATTGCACGAAAAAAAGATAAAAGCCTTGGAGCTTGAGATGTAAATCATTCGTGCTCGAAGCCAGAATGCTGCGCCTTCCGAAGACGAGCGGTTGAGACAGTACACTAAGCTACTCGCCGGCGCGTTTCCCCAATTGCCTGCAGACGGTGAAGTGCCCGTCTGGTTTGAATCAGTGGAATGCTCGCTCAGGGCTTACAACGTTCCGAAGGAACACTGGGTGACTTACTTGTCGACTCGGTTCACCGCAGAACAGCACAGGGACTACGATAAGTTGAAGACGGTGGTCCTAGACGAGTTGAAACTTTCAGCCGCAGAGTACCAAAGGCGGTTTTCAGGGGCCACCAAGGGGCGCGAAGAAACTTGGAAGGGTTTTGTCACACGCGTCCAGAGTTATTTAAATTTTTATTTAAAGTCTCGGGGCGTGTCGACTTTTGACGGACTTCTGAAACTCTTGGTTGCCGACCAGCTCAAAGAGGGGCTATCAGAAGAAGCTCTCAAATATGTCAAGCTACGCGAGGGTGAGAAATGGCTGAACGCGGATGAGATAGCCGCATTGCTACAGACGTACGAGGAAGCCGCCGGGAAGGGAAGCGCACAGAGGAAAGCCGACAGCTTTAAGGGTTTTTACAACTGCCCAAAACCAAGGACTGGGTCCCCACCTGTGCAGAAGCCTGGGGCAGAACGAGGAGACGTAAGGGCTGCAGTCAGGCCAGGAGGAGAAAAGAGAAAGGCATCGCGATCGGTGGCTGTTTCCGATGCGGGAGCTGGCGGCACATTGTTGCGAACTGCCCATTTGATCGTGAGAACCCAGCTGACAAACGAGAGCATCCGCCGCACGAGGATAAGCTAACGGCACGCGTGTCCACCCATGCCATGGAAACCACGCGTCCAACTCTCAGGGACGTTAAAATCAGCTGTCGGGAAGCAGTTATTAACGCCATTGTGGACACCGGCGCAGATATCACCGTAATGCGCGAAAGCCTTTTACCTGAGGAGTTTGTATCCCCAAATGGGACAATCTATCTCATCTCGGCCTTCGGAGAAAAAGTAGAGGCGAAGCTGGCAGTTGTTCCGTTGAAGCTGTATCGAGGTGCTTCCTTAATTGAAAACGTGGACGATGCGACACCGGTGACGTGTGCGCTCACTGACAAGCTCACGCACGCCGATTGTCTAATCTCGGCAGACGCATGGGAACAGCTGCACGACGCGCGCAAATCGGACAGCGAGGGTCTCGTGCAGGCGGTTGGAACTCTGTCGCCGCCAGGTGAAGACAGACCGGATGAATCAGGGCCAGACGAAGGCGCCGAGCCAGTCTTGGCGTTCGAATGTGAAACCCTACCCCAGCGGATGGCTGACAGTAATGAACTAGAGCGAACTCGGAGCCGATCATCCCCTTCAGATAGAGATGTCAGTAAGGCGCAGAGCAAGGCTGCAGATGAGCCGGCTGGTCGAGACGGCATGAAGCCGGTTGAAATTGAGAGCGTGCGAGTGGAATGGCGCGTCCCGTAAAGTGCTTCAGAGAGTGTTGACGCAGAGTTGCCGGATGCAGCTGAGTCAGACATCCAGGTTGAAAGAGAACAGCAATCCCGACCTGCCTGTACTGAGATGAGCCCCGAGAGCGTGCTGGGTGACATGCAAGATGTCGTCGAAAGTGGCCAGGTAGCCGACGCGCGTGAGGGCGTGGAAGACATTTGCGCTGAACCGCATGAGCATGAGGACACGAGTGACTGGACAGGCGCTGGTGTCCCGTGGGAGCTCTTGTCGCCCACCGACGGGGAAACAGTGCATCAGGTGTGTTGCAGCGATGACGTGGTTCAAACAGCGACCTCAGTAGCAGCGGTGGCGCACGAGGAATCCGTGTCGCAGCTGCTGAGAGCTGATTCTGAGACAGCTAATGCAGGTACAGACAATAAGGCAGCAGAGCGATTACCAGATGAAAGGAAGTGCAGTAGTGGTGACAGGGAATGCGTCAGTCACAGTGGCCAGAACAAAGGAACACCGGCACACTTTAAGCTGAGAATGCCGTGCGTGAGAGGGCCCTCAGCGCACTAAAGTGCGTCTAGAGTGCACCCGCGGCCTGAGTGCGCTGACGGCCGGTGTCACAATTGAAGCAAAAACAGCGCTGCGAAAGGGGAATATCGTCACTGCGCGCACTGCCGGTGCCGCAGGGATGTTCGGTCGTAAACGGCAAGTGCGGCTGTTCGACCCGGGAGGACACCGCTGAAATCGTCGGTCGCGTTGGCCGGGGCCAGTCCACCCTTAACTGCGTTTGCCTGTTACGAAATGTTTGAACGCCGTAACGAAAGCTCTGCGCGAGGCGAATTCACTGGCCATTCTGGACCCGCGAAAGCCGTATCTGCTTTTTACAGACGCGTTGGCAGTAGCAGTGCGCACATGTTTAGTGCAGCTTTCTGGCCACGGCACTGAGGCGCCGAGAGCCTTCTCCAGCCACACCGTTGCAAATTCGGGGGGCTGCAATCGAGAGGGAGGAATTCGGGTTATTCTGGGCATTAAATAAAAGTTTGAGACGTAGGTGTTTGCCGCCACCGTGACAGCCATCACTGACTACAATCCGCTCTCATTTCTTAGAAGTAGCGTGCCCCAAAGCGCAAAGCTTACGCGCTGGGCTCTGGCGCTCCAACGCTACAATGTTAACATTGAGCATCGCAGGGGAGTCGACCACGGTGACGCGGATGCCTTGTCTAGGATCCCCAACGCTTGTTCGAATAGTACACTGGCTGACGTCCCGCAGTGACCGCTGGGAAACTGGACCAGGGAACAGTGCACACTGACCCGTTGGACTTAAGAGACACACCCTGATCCAACCCAGCGAAAGTGGTAGTTTTCTGTGTGTGTTTGTTTAGTGGACTCTAGCATGTATCTGTGAAGTGTGTGACGAAAGGCCGCGGCATGCTGGCCCACAAGCTCCTGCAGCTTACTCGTGCCGATGTACTGAACTGCTATACTTGCCGAACCCTTTTTGTTGTTTGTTGCCTCGGCTTATCTCTTAATAGATTAGCCGAGTCTTGGGGGGAAGGTGTAGGGTTCGGCACGCTGCCGCCTCTTTTGTACATGTGTTACGAACATTCCGCGAGAGGGCAGTGGCTTAGCCTGCGCGTCCCGTTTTGTTTCGTTTTGTTTTGTTTTAGTGCGTGCCGTTGGAAGGGGAGGAGCGGCTCGAACGCCCATGCTCTTCGGTTGGTCTCCCCGTTCGTTCTTGCGTTTTCCCTTGCCACTCCAGATGGCGGGGCTCTCTGGCGACATCGACCTTGGGCTCCTGTCCCCCATCTTCCCGGAATCCTGTCTCCCGGGGGGAGAAGCCGCCGGCCATAAACAAGCGAGAACGGTCTCGGTTTCGTCGTGTTACGCGACGGGCGGTATACTAGGCCAGCACGTTTAGGAACCAAAAGTGTCCGTTGGCCCACGACGTCTAGCGCGCATCCAGTCCACTTGGCGCGATTGCGCAACCACGTAGGGAGGAATTTCGGGGTGAGGGAGAAACCCTGACATCAGTTCTGAGCTTTCCCATTCGTTAAAACTGATGTCGGCGGGAAGCTGTAACACAGTTCAAATTTGGCGTGTGGAAAGGGGCGCCGGATCGGGGTGAACTCGTGAAGAGACCCGCGCCCGAGGGCTTTTTTTTGCTCTAGCTTCTCGTAGCTGTCAGGCGCTCGGTCGGGCCGAGCGCGGAGTAGCGGCCGTTGAGATCTGGTGCAAGGCGCGCCAGTTCGACTGTTGGGACGTGGTGTCCCTCGCCTCTGTGCAGGCGGTCGGCTAGGCCGGCCGCGATAGTTTGGCCGTACTGAATCTTGTACCCATCTGTAAATAGCCTGTATAAAAGTTCATCGTTTCTCTCTGAATCGCTTCGCCTGGAAGTCACTTCATCGAGAAGCCCTTCTAGCGGTGCATCCAGTTGCTGGAAACCACCGGACCAACACCACCGGCGCAACTTTACTGTGCTTGTTTACCGTTTGCGGCTGTGTGAAAGCACACCTCCACTGCTGGCTGGTTGTCGGAACTATGGATGCTGCAGCTTCCGTTAGTGCCTCGTACTGAAGGCATTCACTGGTGGATATGGTTTTAGTTGCCGGGAGACTTTCATCTGTTATGCATTCGATGCGTTTCGAGCTTGAATTCGAAATAGCTTACGTCCTAAGTATGTACATATATGGACGTAGTCAAGAGCGAATCGTTTATACAAACGCGAGCTGTTTGTTTATACAAACGCGAGCTCCATTGCATTTTTCATATTGTTTACCCTTCGTTAGCGTTTTGTGTTCATTGGAGCTTACCTAAGGGCTTTCCACTCCATAGCACTACAGATCCAGACGCGATTTGCAGCTAGGCAAAATGCTTATGAATAAGCACTTAGGCCTGTTTTTCTGCAGTTTTGTTGACCTTTAGAGTGCCGGAAGAATCTGTACGTTTATACAAGTTCTACTGGGAGTTATGATTGAGGACTGTCTCTTGACTGTTCTGTGCTCCGGCCTCTGCTGATTTTCCCTATGCAGATGCGCTCCGTGGATAAGCGCCAGATGGAGCTGCTGTGGGCTGCAGCACTGTGTGTTGCGGTGAAGCACAAAGAGCCCGAGTACCACCTTCCCTACCGTTCCTACCTCGCATCGACTACCGTCCCTACCTCGCAGAGACGACGGAGCGAGAACTGTGCGCCGTCGAAGAGGACATTCTCCGGGCTGTGGATTGGTCCCTGGACCTGCCGTTGCCCCTGGACTTCCTGCGTCGCAACTGCAAGGCTGCTCAGGTAGGTGCCTGTCGTGCTCTCGGTTGCATTCTTGGCTTAGAGCGATCTGCGGAGGATGTTGCACATTAACTGACTGCTGCTCGCAATCTACGACGTGGCTCCATTTGGCAATGAGTTGGATAGGTGCTCGATACAATTGAGCTGTTAGAACATACAATAGTCTGTCGTATCGTGGGCACCATTATATGCACGCTGTTTTGAGATTCCGAGAGGAGGGGTGATGTTTGAGTCCTTCATGTAGAGCACACAAAGTAGCGCAGGTGATGTACAGACGCTTAACTGTGCTCCAGTTCATGGTGATTTGCCTTCGAAAGATTAGAAGCTAATTCGTTAGAGCATATTTTGGTTCAGTAAACTGATTCTAGAGACCTGTGTGTTTTTCGACACCAGTGCACGTTAAAGAACCCCAAATGGTCGAAATTTCCGAAGCCCTTAACTGCGGCGTCCCTCATAGCCTGAGTCGCTTTGGGACGTTGAACTACAATTTGGTTTATTAAGGTGAAGTGCTCAATATCGCGTGTCGGTATGTATTCCTCGGTTCCGCACGTCCAGTACTCCACTACTTATGGCGCCTCCGTATATTTTCTTATAGGAGCATAACCACCTAACTTCGGTTGCATGTTTTGTTCGTTGTAATGAAGCGTACGACAATCCTCTACATTGACCAGTGCGTTGTATTCGCCTACGACCTTTAAGTCAGTTTTATCGAGGTTTGTTTCTTTTCAACAGACGAGCGATGAGTGTGACGTCATAGGTCCGTACATCGCACATGAAGCTAGAGAAAATTTGCGAAATAATCCCTGCTTCCTCGTCTATATTAACTGCAATGATAATGCCCGCCTGCTTTAAGAGCCGGAACACAATTTCCCGAGGCAACGATTATGTTGCAGAATTTCTCTTGTTTCGCGTTACTTGTTGGCAGCTTTGACGGCAGAGCGATTTTTTGGCTTTTAAAGCTGAAACCGTAGGATGCGAAAAAAAAGGATTCGATTATAAATTGTTTCCCACTCGCAGGCGAAAACTACGTGGCGATGCATGTATACTAATGTTTTGCACATGGTTATAAAGAAAACACGAAGTGATCAACTAGGTGTGTGCTTTTCTCTAAAGGGATGTTATGGACGCCACTAGAAAAATTTCGTTCTCAGTACAGTCAATCATACATGCATTTCTCGGCATTTTGTTGCTTTTTGGCAGCCGAAATGGCTGCCTAGAACCGATGAAATTCAGTTTAAAACTTCTCATCCAATGCGTGAAGTTGCAGCCTTGTTTACGGAATTGGCGTAGAAAGCTTTCCACACCCTGCATTTTAATGGAAGGATCGGGCTGTGATGCCCAAGGATGTTGTTTACTTATTAAAGTGTGGTAATCTACCCACACTGGCCAGCATTAATTTATCATCAAGTTCGGTTTAAAACCTGAATTTCTCCTAAATTCCCCGTGCAGCAGGCAAGCAGACAGGCAGCGCCGCGTTCTTGCTTTTGTTTATTGCTTTTATTTCTGACCAGTTGCTTGTGAAGACAAATAGCCAGATATAAGTTCTTGTCTCGTCCACAGGCATGTGCAGATGAGTTGTTGCCTTTTTAATTGAAGTAGAGATTCTTAATAGTAATTCCTGGCTACCACGTTTCCTCTCCTGATCAGGCGACCAAACAGGAATACCTGACGGCTATGCACATCCTGGAGGGGTGCCTGGTCGACTACACCATGGCTTGGATAAAGCCCTCTAAGAAGGCCGCATCGGCTCTGTACTGCGCCATGCACTTTCAAGGAAGGAAAAATCTCTGGTATGCCACTGAATCCTTACTGTCTTTTCCTTTTCAGTGCGTATCGAAAGTAAAATGCACGCTGTAATCAAAAGCATAAATAATCTCCTAAAAAACTACATTACTTTCGGCAATGTACGAGCGCTGTCGCTGGTCCGAATTAGTGACTTGTAAAATTCTGCAGGTTACCTTTTCCGAGGAGAGATGCGCCACTCCCCTCAATGATATTCTGTTTCGAATAGGGCAGGGCTTGCTGGCTTTAAACAAATTTAAAGTTTGTAACTAAAACTTTTTCAATTTTTTTAAATATACTATTTTTCGAAGGTGTATTACTTTCACGCTGTCTACCAGTGACTAGAACATTGCTCGCGCTCCCATGAGATACCGTTTCGGGAAATTCCACTGTGATCATACGTTTCCTCAGTAGAATTGGCGGAATAAGTGTGGGTTTAAGAAAGCTACGGACCGAATAGGTGAATAATATAAGTGTTCCCTTACAAAAATGGATATCAACTTTCTTTAGAATTTGTATTAACACTCTATTGACTCTAGTAATCTTGTATTAACTTTTACATTCTATCAACAATTGTTCATACAACGTTGGTAGAAGTTACTTCTTTGTGTGTACTCCTGTCAATAGAAAGTTACTAAAAAATAATTTTTACATTCTATGCACCTTTGTTAATACAATGTTGGTAGACTGTTACTTCTTTGTATTTTCTCCTGTCAATAGAAAGTTACTAGAAAATCTGGAGACAGTTTCACACATCGAGAGAAATAAATGAGCAAACTGCATGGTGTTCGAGGTAATTAACACTATCTAGTTCGCATAATCGTGACGAGATCTTGCCTGATTGCATGGTGGAATCTGTTGCAGCTAGTCAACAATTTCACTATATCGAAAAGCGACCAACATTACTCGCAGCAAATGCGTTTGGAATCAAATCAGGATATGGGAAAACGTTTTAAAACAAAAGATATATTCCATTTTAATACTTCATGTACTTTACGGACTGCTGTGAGCAGAAATACTCTAGAAACTGACAAAACATTTTTGGTCATGCGAATAGTTGCGTCAAATCATGTACCGTGGGCGAACACTTCAAAGCTATTAAAACAACCTTGAACACGCAACAAACATTACAGTCACGTTTTGTTAGCCGAGCATATTCTATTAACATTCGTTGATAGGAAGTTCATACAACTTCCTTACTGCTTTCTATGTACTGCTGTCAGTAGAAACATACTAGACACCGACAGAACGTTTTATCATGGGAATAAATGCCTAAATTAATTAAGTACTCTAGCCTAACATATCAAAGCAACTAATGCAACCTTGAACACGAAACAAACATTTGCAGTCACATTTTCTTAGCCGGGCATATTTTGTCAACATTTGTTGATAAAAAATTCATACAATTTTCTTACTGCTTATATACTGCTGTCAATAGAAATATACTACAAACCGAGAAAGCATTTTGGTGATGCGAATAAAAGCCTAAAATAATCAAGTACTGTAGCCGACAACTTCAAAGCGGCAACTAAACTAACCTTGAAGCCGAAACAAAAATTTGCAATCACATTCTCATAGCCGAGCACACTGTGGTTTTTTAGAAATTTCAGTTCAATTTTCTCAATACTAGCCTTACTGCTTTCGCATTTTCGAGTGCGGCAAAGTTCTTTACAGAAAATTCATCCCGAAATTCAGAAATGCGCCCTGAATCGAAGATATTTAGTGACACTTTTTCATTGTATGAAGTATTGTACGGAAAAAGTTACCAGCAAACGAAATAATTTTGGTACAAAGTGAATGAATTGATAGAATACTCAAGTATTATTGCCGCGCACTTCAAGGAAATTAAAATAACTTTCTAAGCAAAAATAGGGGTTAGTGACATATTGAGTTACATAAGCGCAATGATTACTTCGTTACAGCGAATTAGTTTCAGTGATGGCTCCTTCTACACGAAAACAATGCTTTCTGCTGCGTATTCGGCCTTAAATTCTGTACTCAGGCAGTCATTAATCAGATTAAACATTTCAGAACTAACAAAGAGTTTCAGCAGAGCTGTACAACCACTCTGCCAATTCGATAACACGATGGTGTTGCTATTGTTGCAATTCTTGATAGGTCATATTTTAACGTGCAGTCGAACAGTAATGTACCGTACGACGGTGCTAAAACACACTAGTGGTAAGACCGTTTCGCTCTGAGGTTTCAGAGGGATTATTGTTGCGAGCTAGAAAAAAAATTCAAGTTTAGCATTGCACCGATGTGTTTCCACACTCATTGAATGACACGTTCTCGCTAGCTCAAAAGGCGCCCAAATTATATCACCAGCTTCAGGAGAACTCCTTCCTGAACCTCCACCGCAAGCACACTTTCTTCCCTCACAATACCCTGCACACTGCCCGCCATGCAAAAGTGCGCGGTACACTTTGACACTCCACGTGGGAGCGCCCAATTTAATCCCTCGCACTACCCTCCTCCTCGAGCGACCAGCAATGGCTGATCGCACGGGACTGAAAACCCCGCACCGCTTCGCGCTCTGAGTAAATTCTGTGTAACGTGTGCACGCTTACAGCTTCGAGAACTCAAGCTGCTTCGTTCCTCAGCGACTGTACATGCGAAATTTCGCGCAAGGCAATATTAATTTTTATTTATGTTCGACCGATACTATAAAGAGAAGTATAGAGAAACAAAACAGGTAACAGCGGCCCGCTGTACTCTACTGCGGTAACAAGGGCTTTGCATGAGGAAGGTGCACGGCAATTGGAGCACTTTAAGCCCTCATTCTTGACTTGTTACATTTTCACTAGTACTGAGCCACAGAGGAGCTTCCAGTATGGAAAAAGCTAGGGTGAGAGCAGCCCCCGCTTTGAGCACCGCTAAAGCACAGGCGCAGTGCCTCTTCCGCATCTTCACTTGCATCTCCTTCAACGCAAACACGGTACGAAGCTGTGGCGAGGGAAAACGCGGCGATAGCTGTATTTTCTATCTTCCCGTAATGCAACGACTTAGAAACCCTGGAATAAAGTGTTGGTTTTTAACGTAGTCATACCGAGCAGAGGCGCGAAAACGTGTTCATTCTTCGCCTTTACTTACTGGCATCAGCGGACGTGAGGCCGAGCCGAGGACCGCGAAAGGCGGAGGCAAAAATCAATCAAGGTAGCACACAAAAATACTAGGGTAGCGCGACTGTCGGCGCGGCTCGCTCGAGCAAAGAGCGTGCAAGGTGTCCAATGGCGTGATATAAACACACACAAAACAGAGGCGATGCTGCAGCGCGGCCTTGAAAGTTTCGCATGTCACGTTAGAGCGGCGTGCGAACGCTCGCGTTCCCATGGCACACAGACGTATTTACACTAAATGGCATGAGCCAAGCTCTGTACACTAAGCGACACAATATGAGAAAATCAAAACCGAAACCATTAGCGTTCGCCAACATCATCATCAATCCTGATTCTGCGACGCAGTTACGGGGAGCTCGGTTATAGTCTTAGAAATAAGTAGTTAGTGCAGCCATGTAGCGGCTGCGGCTTCCAGCATGAGCCCAGCTGCGTCGCCTGTAGCTGCCCGCCTCTGCGAGCTTTCGTTCGCAGCGCCGCCAGAAGCAGATGGTTGTGAATAGTTGCATTTTTTCGCCTAAATTATTATCAATTTGATGACTTAGTAATTAAAACAAAATATTTTGTCATTTAATATACAAGTATGTGACAAAAAGAGCTTTTGCAATGCTTTTTTTTTTTAAAGTGTGTAACGTTAGGCGATTTTAGCGCCCCTTTTCCGTTCGCTGGCTGCGGATTGTGCGTCTCATGTTGGCCGCGCGCTACACTACTTTTTAGTACGCTGAAACGACTCTTTGTTGACGGAGTGCGACGGTTGAGATGTTGTGGGTGCCTTTCTTCGGTTTGTTTGTGTTGAATATGCGGCCTCGTTAGTGTTGTGGTAGTGTGACTGAACTCGGAAGGTGACAGATAGCTCCAGTGCTGCGGAAGACGTTCTTACGCGCATGCAGTGCTCAAAAACTGCTCTGACGTACTGCACCCAACCACGCCGAGAGCGGCCGGCGCCCGATGCCCGATAGAAGAAACGGCTTGCCGCGAACGTTGACGAATGTAAGTACAGAACTGGAAAGTGACTTCTGCGATGTGTCGGGGGGATGCATGAGGGCTGCGAATGCATTTGGGTTGGTCTTCACGTCTTGTTCGCAGTGAGATGCAAAATGCGAGCACCACGCGATCGTTTGCAGAGAGAAGGTGTTCTGACACGCTCGCTTGCCAACTAGGCAACTTTTAACCCGCCGCCTTGCGCTCTTTGCGTCAGCTCCTCGGCGGAGAAGTTATGTGATAGAATTTGGTTGCACGCTGAGAACTATGGGGTGTTGCTTGATTCGTTATTCCGACTGAACAGGAGCAGCGCGTGAAAAGGAGGCCATAAGAACGAAAAGTGCTTGCATCGGCGCGCGTCTTTTGATTCTGCTGTCTGAGTGTTTACTGGATATGGAGCGTTGCCCGTTCCACATCTCAGTCACGTCAAGTGCGGTGGTTCTTAATACCTCTGGTCAACGTAACGACGATTAAACATAGCAGAACCATTCCTTTGCAGTGCAGCTGAGGTAATCGCACAGTGGAAAATTTGTTGTCATTTTATTTGAATTACATTCAGTACATTCATGTCGTTCCCATATTTTCAGCCCGAAGTGATAAATTATAACGTGATTCGCGAATAATAGCTCTAAGAAAAGTATGACTAGCTTTGTAAACCATTTTTATGCAAACTATAGGAGGCGTAGGCAATTAATCGTTAGCCTCCACTCCTGAACAAATTGCACTGAACAGCTGGAGGTTGTAATGGGATGTGGCTTCTGTGATGATGTTTATGAAAGCATGGCTCTAATACAGCCTTTCTTCAAATGTGCCCGCAGTCAAGCTCTGTACAGCTGCTCCACCGGTATCATCACGCTACTTTTGCACCAGCTTTCATCTGTCGTCGAGCCAGTGCTACCTCAACCGGAGGCAAATGACATCAAGACCAGCTGGTGGAGCCTATCAGCCATTGACACTGGATATCAAGCATGTGCCACTTGTAAAAGGATACGTACACGAGTGGGTATTTTTTCCTTGTCTTTTTTAGCCTGACTAGAATCTTCTGGTCCAGGCTCCCTCTTTCTTTCATTTGTTTTTTTTTATCTTTTAAAAGAGGACCAGGAGAAAGGGAAAAGATATTGCGGGCGTCATGAAAGCACTCCCCTAGTCAAGCGCATGGTGTTATAGTGTGAAATTCTTTTTTATAGTTTTTTCCCTCATGCCTCTCGTGCTTGGGAATCTTGATCATATTATAAACCAAATTAAAACAATTATCTGCTTCATGACCTTTATACAGTAATCTAAAAACAGCAAATAAATTTTATAGGTTTACTTCAGCAGTACCTACCTCTTACAAGGTATGGCATGTTTGAAGTGAACCAGTGGTGTGGTAACTGTATGCCAGGCATAGCCTAACGGGCATAATTGCTTAATTGAATATTGGCGTTCAAGTGGAGCACTCTGCTTTAGAAGCATAGGTGTTGCTAGCATCAATAATTGATACCTTACCAGATTATCCTTGCATTACATGAAACCCTGTAAAGCTTATATTGAAGCTGTACAGAAGAAAGGTGCTTATTCGATATGGCATGAGCATTGCTGAGGTTTTCTTTCACACTCTCTTTGTCACAACCGACTGCACTGTACAGTTGAAATGCATTTGGAATTGAGTATTGGTGCATTGTTATTTTTATTCATGCCGAAGTTCAGTTACTGGTTCCATTACACTAGCTGAGCCTAAGTCAATAAATATTGCTGTGACCTTAACATGGCCCCTTGCTGTACTTGAACCAATGCGTTTGATGTTGCCTCTCTCCCGTGCCATCAAGGTTTGTAATAAGCTGTGCAAATAACTTAATTTACTTTCTCGAGGTATTTATTGCTGCAATTAGTAACAGGTAATTTCCTAAAGAACAACCTAAGTACTCCTTTGGAACACATGTTTGCTTGTTTCCCTTGTATTCTTAACTTAAACAGATATGAGCAGGCCTCAGCACTGGAGGAGTGTGCAGTGGGACAAATAAAAAACTGCCAGTCCAGCTGCTCCCTTAGAGGCACATTGCTGAGGCTTTTATCACTTGCAAGTGTTGTATCTGACACAGTGTGTGCCTTAATATTTTGATTCATTTGCTTTAGAGTGTGCCACTCTTGCCCTGAGAACTTGCTCACCTCTGTGCTCTTTGTTCATACATTTCCCCCTAGCACACCTGGCATAGCTCCAAATGATGCTACATTATCTACAAGCTGGTAAATAAAATGAACAGCAAGTAAAGTTAAGTTACTCCCTCCTAGCCGCTCTAAGGGAAAGAAACATATGGGTTATACTGGAATGTGTTTGTGCCATCACTTTTGAAAGCAAAAGCTGCCTGAATTTTTGTACAGACAAATCAGAAACACAAAACAATTTTCATATTTGATTATTTATTTATTTATTTATTTATTTATTAATACTGCAATCCCAGGAAGGGATTTTCGCAGGGTGAGCATACAGAAAATAGGTAAGTACAAATATTAAGAAAAAAAAAGTACAAAGGCCACAAATTAATAATAAGCAACAAAAACACAACAGCAAAAATGAAAGGCTCAATGACGTAACACAGCAGAAAAGTACAATAAGGTTTGGGGCATATAAATACACTACTATCAAGTCATCAGTGAACATGGTCAACAGGGAATTAATTAAATGAAGAAAGAGCACCAAAACGATCACAATATTAAAGTCAGGTCATGAAAAATTGGAAACAGGAATGCATGACAGAGGACATTATTGTGTACTGAGGTTGCCGATAAATGATGTTACAGGTAGCTGTAGGACTTCGTCGTTAGTAAGTTGATTCCACTCCGTTACTGTTCGCAGAAAAAAAGAATATTTAAAGCAGTTATTACGCTGGGTGAAAGGGGTGGTTGTAAGATTGTGACGTTGTCTTGTAGAATAACCTGAAGAGAAGGATATTAGTCCATCAATGTTTATTTTAAAATGACCTTTGACCAATTGGTATAAGAACTTTAGTCGAGCAACGCGATTCCTTTCGGTTATAGATATTAAAGCAGCCCTGTTTAAGAGGTCACTTACTGATGTGCGTCCATAGCTATTGTAAACAAAACGTACTGCTTTCTTTTGTATTTTTTCAATTTTATTTACGTTTGTTTTGGTGAATGGATCCCAGATTATTGCCGCATAATCTAGTATTGGAAGGACAATCGATTTATACGCTAAAAGCCGAACTCGGGGTGTGGAAAGTCTCAATGCACGCCTAAGAAAGAAAAGTTTACGGTTTGCATTATTTACAGTTTGATCAATGTGTTTAGTGCAGTCAAGGTTGTCAGTAATCTATAGCCCTAGATATTTGTAGTGTGAGACTTCGGAAAGAATGTTGTTATCAAATGAATATTGGAACATCAGTGGACTTTTCTTGTGAGTGATTCTCATATACACGGTTTTTTGAAAGTTGATAGGCATCTGCCATGCATCACACCAGGCATTAATTTTATGAAAAGCCTCATTAAGTTTTACCTTATCTGACATGTTTTTAATATCGGAGTATAGCACACAATCATCTGCATATAGTTTAATATTAACAGGAATGTCTTTCACGATGTCGTTAATGTAAATGATAAACAAGACTGGCCCAAGCACTGAGCCCTGAGGGACGCCAGAGTCAACAAAAACAGTTTGAGAGGAATGTTCCCCAAAAGAGACATATTGCTGACGGTTATTCAAATATGCTTAAATCCAATTAATGATTTTGTTATTTCTGAGTGTGCTATTAATTTTGGAAAGCAGTTTTTTGTGAGAGACCTTATCAAATGCTTTGGCGAAATCCATAAAAATGGCATCTGTTGGGCTACTATTGTTAATAGCTTTCACAAAATCGTGTATAGTCTGAACTAATTGGGTACAAGTAGAATAACCTTTCCGGAATCCGTGTTGGAAATTTGTAATAAAATTGTGTTGTTCAAGAAAATGGGAAATGTGGGTGTGTATTATGTGTTCCATAATTTTGCAAACTGTCGATGTTAATGAAATCGGTCGGTAATTATTAATGTACTGTTTGTTTCCATTTTTATGAATTGGTTGGACTCTGGCTGTCCTCCAGTCGCCCGGAACCTGTCCTTCGTTTAGAGACCTAGAAAAAATTATGAACAAATACTTGGACACCCATTCTGCATACCTCGTTAGGAATGCATTGGGTATTTTATTAGGCCCAAGGGATTTTTTTACGTTAAGATTCAAAAGCATTTTAGTTATACCCTGTTCACTGATGACAAGATCAGGCATCGGAGGTAAGCATGTTTCGAACACAGGTTGTATGCCATTATCCTTAGTAAAAACGGATTTGAAGTATTCGTTAAAGGCGGTTGATATTACCTTTCCGTCATGTGTTAATGTGCCATTGATTTCAAATGCATGAGAATCCCTAGATACTGGTGAGATTGTACGCCAAAATTTTTCAGGTGAGCTAGTTATAAAATTAGGCAACATATCGCCAAAATAATTTTCTTTATCAAGTGCTACTTGTCCTCGTAGTTGACTTGACAGAGCGGAAATTTTATCCAGCAGGCCTTCCGGTTGGACAACTGCTTGCCTTTTCTTTTTCAACTTTTTTAATTTTCTACGCATTTGTATTGAAGTGCGGGAAATCCAGGGATTGTCACGTTTTGTCTTTTTAACAATGCTTGGCACAAAACGGTTAATACACATCATAACCAGATCCTTGAAAGAAATCCACAGATCGTCTACATTTGCGGTAGACTTCGAAAAACTATCAAAATAAAAGGATAAGGTATCGATTATTGATGTGTCATCAGCGCGTGAGAAGTTAGGAAAACATGACTGCTTTGGATGCCTGTCAATAGCGGCATCAGATAAGGTAAGGAACACGGCCTGGTGATCGGAGATTCCTGGGATTATTTCGCATTTTGTTTTAGTACTAATAGATCCGCTTACGAAGAAAAGGTCCAGTATAGATTTAGCGCCATCGTGTACCCTGGTGTACTCGTCAACAAGTTGGGATAAATAAAATGCAAATGCTATGTCCAACATGGCATCACCTGTTTTGTCGTTATGGGTTTTGAGGGACATCGTGCGCCAGTCAATATTAGGCAGATTAAAGTCGCCAGCTATAATTATCCGATCGCCAGGTTTTAAATATGTGTTCATGTAAGTTTTCAAATCATTTAAAACCGATATGGAAGAAGAAGGGGGCCTGTACAACACACCTATAATGCACCTGATTGTACCACAATATGTTTTACTGAAAATGCACTCTACATTAGGCACATCAGGCATCCTTAAAACTCGTAATGATTTCTTGTATATCATACAGACGCCGCCACCTCTTCCAGTACGGTCTTTCTGGAGTACATTGTAACCAGTAGGCACGAATTCACTGTCGAAAATTGCATCGTGTAACCATGTTTCGGTCAGCACAGCAATGTCTGAATCGTTAGTAAAAAGGAGCCTTTCAAGCTCGGTTACTTTATTGATTACACTTCTGCAGTTAATGTTTAAGATTTTCAAGGATGTAGGATCATGCTTTTTCTGTCAGTTTTTTTTTCTTATTGACCAATCTGACACGCTCTCCTTTCTGGGCATCCCAAGCAAACATAACACTATCAATGCTAATTTTATCAAAGACCAGCTTTACCTTAGCGCCATTTGCTTTTTCTTCCGCTGCGCTGTCCCATAAAAGTTTACGTAAGTCACGCACGCGCTTTGAGAAGTCTTCCGAGATAGAGTACGACGATCCTTTTTGTTTGTAGGCTGCTTGTAAAATGGATGCCTTTTCCCGATAGTCAAGAAATTTTATGATAACCGGTCTAGTTTTGTCACTGGATTTACGCCCAAGCATATGAAGTCTTTCTATACCTGTAGGTGTTATACCTATCTTCTCTTTTATTATGTCGTCTTTCACTGTGTTCTCAAGTTCTTCAAGCGTCTAGTTTTCTGACTCTTCTAAACCGTAAATTATAAGATTATTGCGACGGCTTCTGTTTTCTAAGTCTTCCACCTTATTCATCAGAAAGGACAACTGGCTGTCAAAATCTGCTATTGTTTTTTCTATTTCGCTTACTTGTTTTGTCAGCGTGCCTAGTTTGGACAACTGTTGTTCAATGCTATCTATTCTGTTGTTTAGTGTAACCATTTGCTCTTTTATTTCGTTCTGACCGTCGATAATTCCTTCAATAGTTCCTTGCACTTTCTTTTGGCCGTCTAGCAGTTCCGACAGCAATTGCTTCTCAGTTGGTCCCGGGTTTGTCTCAATATCGCCCGAAAGAAGTAAGTTAGTAGGCAATAAAGCAATGTGCGCCAGAATACATTTGAAACACTGTGGGCAGGGCAGCAGCAACAGAAACCGGTTGTCACTACGATAACAGTACATGGAAACGTTTTTACTAACCTGTAGAGCAAGACAAAAATGGTTGCTGAGCATGTTGCCGATACTGCTGCTGGCCTGCCCACTGAAGAAAGTCGATGTTGCTCGCTCTTTTAAAGGGGCTTGCTGAGCCATGTGATGTGACGTCACAGTTGTCGAGATGAAGCGATGCGCTGTCAGTTGCGGAACGGAAAGCAATGTAATCGCCGGGCACCTGGCACGAGCCAGATTTTCCGATGCCGGCTCACTGAACACATCCACGTCGATTGCCCTTGATGCGTAGGCGCTGGGCCACCATTCATTCCCGCGATGCGAGGGCTCGTTGACCAGGTCAAACGACGTAGCCACTGGGTCGCAGCCACGCGGTGGAACTGGTCCGCACAGAAGGGACGCCAAAATCTGTAG
This sequence comes from Amblyomma mixtum, assembly GCF_055824585.1. Classification (NCBI taxonomy): domain Eukaryota; kingdom Metazoa; phylum Arthropoda; class Arachnida; order Ixodida; family Ixodidae; genus Amblyomma; species Amblyomma mixtum. The sequence continues at coordinate 102,853,468 of NC_143021.1, read as the reverse complement.
AGCAAGAAAAAATGGTTGCTGAGCATGTTGCCGATACTGCTGCTGGCCTGCCCACTCATGGCCTGCATCTAATCTTCACGTGACTGGAATGGCTAAATATCTCTTTGTGGTAGCCTAATTAGGCGTAACATGTTAATGTCAGTTCCTGTGAATATCATTCAGTCTTTGAATGTGGGGACAGAATTGAACACAACAACATGTTATAGCTTTTTCTTGTTCAAGGAAGCATTGCATTTAGCTCTAGTCTTGTGACTGCTGCTTATGCTATTACTCAGCAGCCTTATCAAACTCACTCGGAGTGCTGAATTTTAGTGCACATTTAACTGATTGTTGCTTCTCTGTGTTTCATTCTATTAGAAGTTACTATAACTGTATACCTTGAATGTTTTCTTTTGCAGTTCTCTTGCTGCTGCATTCCGCCATGGAGGAGAGGCTACCTGTTAATTGGTGCACACGTCTCATCACTAGGACGCTACCTCTTCCGCTGGTGACGCAGACAAGTAACGACAGGGTTAATTGGAGAGACACGAGAGAGGTCTTTGCCCTGCAGTGGGCGTAGTCGGGCTGATGATGATGAACAAGCAGGCTGCCTTTTATTGAGGACAAGTGTCAGGATAGTGCACCAACAAAGTTGCTTAAGAATTTCTGTGCTGATGTATGTTTATTAAAATCAGTTCATAGCTTGATATCTACATCCATGTGGACATTTAGCATATGTTTGGCATCCTGTTTGACTTTTAATTCACTAGTGTTTGCAACCTTTAATGTTGGGCTTAAGACAGTGTAAGCATTGTTTCAATGTGTGGGATTTTTTAGCTGTTTTGGAGAGGTGTGTGTGTATGCATGCACAGTTTTTTTCCACAGGTTTGTTATGTGGCTCATGGAACCTTTATGTTACAGAAGAAATTATTTCATTTCTGTGTTGTACAGGAAAGTGATCAGTATTTATATGCACCAGGTGTTTCAAGGAAAAGAATAAATAGTTTTCAAAAATATGGCTTTTGCTGCATAGTATTACCAGTGTTAGCAGACACGAGAAAGCTGGTGAGGTGTATTTAGTAAGCTGGTTAACTAATTTCTGATAATTAACTTTTTAACTAACACAGGTTTGCAACTGGTAGCACTTAGAGACTTTTAGCCAGTCGTTAGTAGTAGCCATATCAGTTTTTAGAATGTACAAAACATGATTACTTTCGCCGCTGTGGCTCGACAAAATTTGGCTGCATCGTGCGAAAATACATGCGCTTTTGAAAGCACGCAGAGAGAGAAATCCCTCCAGTTCATGTAACTGCTACAAATCTCTAATTGCAACTAGACGCCTAACTCTGATAGTTAAAAGGTTTGTAGCGCCCGGCGACGCTATAAAGCGCCGGCGCTGAGATCGGCGTTACAGCGCGCGCTAGAGGAAAATAAAGACGGACAGCGCGTGCTCGTGGCGCACGCCCGGCACGGGCAGTTCGGAACTAGAAGCCTGCCACGCTGGTCGTCTCTTGCTGGTGCTCCGCTGCGACCCCGCAAAATCCTCAACAGTGGTGACCCGGCGAACCGTGCCTTCTATCGCAGCGGCGTTCCAGCATGGCGTACTGGCAGCACCCAAGTTTCGACCCGCCGCTCCCGGCGTTCCGGCCTGCAGGCGTCGGCGGGTGGTTCGCCCAACTGGAGGCTGCGATGTACCTGAACGGCATCACCATCCAGCCGTTCAAACACGAAGTCCTTTGTGACATCCTCCCGGCCGACCTCCTCCGTCGGCTCACCTACTCTGCTTTCGGCGGCCGGCCATACGATGAGCTGCGTGCGGCCGTCTTGGCGGACTTCGGCGCCTACTACGTTCCGCCGCCGCTCTACGACGCAGCGGACCCGTTTTCGCCACCGCCAGCCTCTGTCCCTGGACCGGCCTCGCTCGCGACCACGCAGCCTTCATCAGAACCCAGCCCGCCTCAGCAGCCCCTCGCCGCATCGCCGCCACTCCCGTCCAGCGTCTCCAGCCCGGCTGTCTCTCTCGACGCCACACCAGGTGGGATCCGCACGAGCTTCGCCTCGCGTCCTGCTCCCACTACTATCCGACCCGCGCCTCTGGCTCTGCCTCCTTGCGCTTCAGTGGCGTTGTCGCCAGAGCCTCCTGCAGCCAAGGACGACTCTGCGGCAGCAGCCGTGCCGAGGCTTCCGGCATCTCCATCTACCTCGTCACTACCGCCAACAGCTCTGCAGGCCTCTGCTGTGAGGTTGAAGCCGTCGCCCGCTGATGCTAAAGAGCCCTCGACAACGACCAAGCCTCCTTGTCACACTCCCAGCCCCTCCGAAGGTCCGCAGAGCACTACTCGTCATCAGGAGCAGGATGAGAAAGCCAACCCGATGACAGCAGTAACAAGCACGGCGATCGCCTCCAGCCCCACTTTGCCTGAAACAGTTCCTGACCCAGTGTCAGCGCTTGCTCTCAAGCCCGACCATGCCCACACGCGCATCAGCACTGGCCAGTCGCTCCGGATGGCCACTCCCGCTTTACCCCAGCACCTGGAATTGAACCCAGCAACTTCCTCCGTCATCACCACAGCTGTCACCGTTGTCTCGTCGGTCACACCTGTGCCAACCCTAGTGGCCGGACCGCACTGCTCGCGCCCTACATCAGGGGCACCTGAGCCATGTAAGCCAGCCATTTCCACCAATTTGGACGACTTGAAGCTGGCGCTACAGCAGCGACACGACACCACGATAAAGACCACATCTGTCCACGGAGCCGTTTCGACCGCTCCCTTGCTTGTGACGGCGTACTCTGTGTGCCAGCTTCCCGCCGACATCAGCTGCAACGGTCCAGCACCAATGCCACTTGTGCCAGCGGGCAGCCCTACAGTCGGTGACGGCCCCACCATGGCCTCCATTGCCCTAATATGCTTTGTCAGCTCGGCACCCTGCATCATTCGCCCATTGCGCAGCAGCCAGGCTCGTCCACCTGAATCCGCGCCCTCCACCCGACGGCTCTTCCCGGACCCTGACATGAACTTACCGGACCCTCCCTCCATCGCGTGACCTCCATCTGTACCCCGTCGGCGCGTACATTTCGCCGTTCCGTCTAGGCGGGGGGCCCTGTAGCGCCCGGCGACGCTATAAAGCGCCGGCGCTGAGATCGGCGTTACAGCGCGCGCTAGAGGAAAATAAAGACGGACAGCGCGTGCTCGTGGCGCACGCCCGGCACGGGCAGTTCGGAACTAGAAGCCTGCCACGCTGGTCGTCTCTTGCTGGTGCTCCGCTGCGACCCCGCAAAATCCTCAACAGGTTCATTAATAAAGATTAGTTACCCACCTTACTAGGTATGACGATTCACCAGTTTTCTGGTGCCTGCCAACACTGGTAATACTATGCTGAAAAAGCCATATATTCATCTCAAAATACCTGTTTTTTTTTAAAATTACTTAGTCTTCCCTGAAACACCTCGTATATATGTAAGAAAAACCTAACGGTATTTAATTCACGACGTTTTGGTTGGAGGGCCAGCCGTTTTCAAGTGTACTACACCATTTGAAGCACACAGCTTTTATTTTGAATGCTGTACTATACTCGAAAAGGCTGGTCCTCTAGCCGAAACATCGTGAATTAAAACCTGTTATGTTTTTCAATTTCTATTTGTCAGTCATTGTTACTAAGAGGGAACTGAGGGGAACTGTGTCGAAGGCAATATTCTGTTCCTCTATTGTTCTCCATAAAATATTTTGATGCATCATGCATATCTTCTAGCGCATATGTACACTTGTGCACAATAAATGTAATAATTTGCATTTTGCTTCTATTATTCTTTAAGCAGTCCAGGATACAGTGTTCACAAAATGATTTTGAAGTGATAACAGTATGTTGGTAAAAGTGTTGTACTGTGTAGTTAAGACACAGTTTTCCAAACGTTGATGTAGAAATTATACTTTCTTCGTTCTTGAGTCTTTTGAATAACGGTGGCCAATTGTCGGAAGACCGTTGATAGGGTGTTAGTAGACATTGTCGGCATGTGGTTGATAAGAGGTGTAAAGACTTTCTATGTACTTGAGTCTTTTGGATAACGGTGGCCAATTGTCGGAAGACCGTTGATAGGGTGTTGGTAGACATGGTCGGTAAGGGGTCAATAGGAAGTGTAGAAACTGTCGATAAGGGGATCATAGGAAGTATAAAGACTTTCTATGTACTTGAGTCTTTTGGATAACGGTGGCCAATTGTCGGAAGACCGTTGATAGGGTGTTGGTAGACATGGTCGGTACGGGGTCAATAGGAAGTGTAGAAACTGTCGATAAGGGGATCGTAGGAAGTATAAAGACTTTCTATGTACTTGAGTCTTTTGGATAACGGTGGCCAATTGTCGGAAGACGGTTGATAGGTTGTTACTACAATGTATAAAGACATTCAAAAGACTTTCTGTTCAATGTTGATAGGTTCTATTAACAATTGTCGAAAGACTTTCTAAAGAATGTTACTAAAAATTTTTGTAAGGGTTCTTACTCTGATTGGGCCAAAGTTGTCTTTTCTGCTTACTGCCATATGTACTAACCAAATTCATATGTGCATTTCCTGCAGGACATTTTTGTTCATGAATAAGGACAATCATATTATATGTTTCTCTCGAGAGAATGGTGATCGCCGTCATGAGAGGCAATACGTTTTCTGTGTTGCATTGCAAAAAAAAAAGGGCAAATACGGATAACCCCTCGCTAATTACTAGAAGGGAAGTTTTCCGCAACGTCAACCCTACATTAGTACTTAAATGCCCATCTTGAGCACGCATTTCTTTTTTCGTAGTTTGATAACTACGAGTATTTTTTTACACTGTGCACATTTCTACATCGAGAATTTTGTGGAGCAATGCGCCTCTGCAGCTAAACCTTTCAATCAGTCAGGATACAATTGTTCAGTGGTATGCGAACGCTCCACGCCACGTAGAAAACGCGAATGCCAGAAAGAAAGGCAGCGGATAAAGGTAAGAGAGAAGTGGTGAAATATGGACTACTGCAAGATAATATTGCCAACAGGCGACCCTTGCTACAGCTAGATTGAGATGTTGCTTAGCCGAGTGTGACTGCACTTAACTGCCAGTGTTGTGCTTCTGCACGAGGTGCTTTCAAAAGCATTCGGTTCTTATGACATTCGAGTCGTCGTAGCACCTAGGGGCCGTTCGTGTGTGCATTAGTTCTTATTGTCTTAGCGTAGCCGCTTGGAACAAAAAATTACGGCTGATGTGTAAACATTACAGAGGCTCTGAAACACCTTCCGAGGAGAGCACATCAACTAGCTGAACGGCTGCAATTTGTTCTCATGAACATCTCAGCCGAATGTACTACGCGCACCATAGAACTTACAATCACGTGCGAAACTTGGCGAACTCTTTCCGGCGACGTCCTTTTGCTCGCACCGGCCTATGCCAGTTCAGAGATGGCTATCGGTTAGACTATTTCAGGACGGGTCAGGAAGTTCCGACCCTGAGGGTGGGGCCGGCGGAGGGGAGCCGACCTTACAGCGTGCAAGATGCTACGAAAACGCATTAGAAAAAAATAGCTCTCCAATATTCGGGAAGCGGCGTTCGTTAACATCCCAGGAATACCACTACTTTAGTAGGGCCCCTTTAAGTTTGTAAATTGATGGTCGAAATATATGGCAGTATTTCTGTTATTTATTTCCTGCGGGAAATCGAACCTAAGACTTTGGCTGAGATGGCGTAAAAATTTGTTGAATTTTCCGCCTCAATTTAGGAGCCTAAGTACACAACAACAGCTGTTCTCACAGATAGCCTTCGTCAGTGATGATTCGCTGACCATGATTTATAATTCATTATAATCAATATATTGCCGCCGGTAGACAACAATGAGCGATTGAACGAGCTGAAGGCAGACGAAGACGACAACCAAGTTCTCGCTGTGTTCTCGGCGCCGCTCGCAGCTGTCCTCTTCGCTTGCGTAAATAATTGTAATTATGTTCTTTGTCGCAACAATATAGTAAAAAAAAATAAACCGATAACTGCGCGTGCGCGCAAAGCGACAAAAGATAGTGTTGCCTTGCAATAGAAACATAAAAATAGGAGCTCATTTAAACTTAGGGTAGGTTCGCGGACCTGCATTTGGTACGAATGCCATTCGACTCAAATGGCTTCTCAACGTGCCCGTATGAAGAGCGGCTGCGCAGAAAGGCAGGAAAAATAGAGCGGTGCCGCCATCAAAGAAGAAAACAGTTGATTGATTGATGAACTGCCGGTGGAGTGTCCCGCGAGTTCCTCTGGACAAAAAACAAAAAATGGTCGCGCAACAAAAGCGTTGAAATCAATCTACTTGCGGAAAACCAAGAAAATGTTACTGATATCATCTTCAAATTAGAAACGTTCACAGTCATGCCTCTTACTGCCGAGTACCTAGAAGCCTGTAACGCTGGTCCCTCGAAGTCTGAGCCCAGCAGAATCGTTGCACAATTCACTGGGCTTTAAAAATGATTCAGCCTAGCCGAAAACGCATGGAAGCTACAAGTGCACAACAGTAACTGAAAAATATGAAATAGAGTCGTTTTTTTTTTTAAGGACCACCTGTGTACTCTGCTCGGGAGCTTTGCGCGGTTTCTGTGGTTATTGTAAGCGGCCTTTGGCAGCTCGAGCCTCGTGCTTAGGGGGCAGGTCTTGAAGCGGAATGAAGTTGTGATTACTGAAGGGACCGCCCATCATATAAGTCAGGAGCTCCTGCTTTTCAGTATTAACGTAGCAGTGCGCACAGATTCGGCGTGTAATCTGTGTGGAGGTCCAACACTGTCTTTGGTTACCATCCCCAGAACTGATACGGGTGCTTCCACTGGCTCTTACTACGTAGATGTATCCGGGGTTATGTCTGCAGGTGAGGAAGGCGGGTAAGTTAAAATTTCAATGGTCCTCACTTCATGTGTCCCTTTTTGGGGGTATAAAGATGGTGGAGAGACATAATTTTATGCGTTTCCGTTTATCAGAATTTTACATTGGTGTCTCAGGCCGCACCTAGTAAAATTTGAGGGTGGCCCACCGGCTCATAGAAGCTATCTTCGCCAGTGGCTCACTGGATGCTCGCTGGTGTCTCACGCCGCACCCAGTAAAGTTTGAGGGTGGACCACCAGTGGGCTGCTCTCAAAGTTTATTTAGTGCGGCGTTGGAGCTACGAGGTACACGGGCTAAATGGTTCGAAAATAACTGCCGCACTGAAATTGTTAATGATCGCCACTTGTCCGCAGCGACTGGCATTCCTATCATGAAAATAAGTCTCGCGGTCTCGCGACGCGAATAAGCTGGTTTCTTATCACACCTAAGCAAGATGATCTTTCTCTAAATTCTTTAACAGGGGTGACCACTTTTCGTAAAGATGTGTTGAAGTTGCAAGTCTGCTGCGTCTTTCATCGGACAGGAGGTGATTTCATAGAGAGGGATCCAAAAAACGAAAAAGAAGAGACTGTATGGAAAGGTGAAAAAGCGAAATGAGTAAGGCGTGGCGAAAGGAAAACTGATGGTCCAGAACGTGAGTTTACATGAAGGGCGGAAACGAGTTAAATTATGAAAGCGCGTCAGACACAGGGCTTTTTCAACACTTATGTAGCAGAACGTCTGAAAATCACTCAAGACAAGAGAAAATGACAATAAGAGAGAAGTATAAGAGCATGTTAAAGCTCTCGGAGAGTCCAGTCATTATGGGATGCCCGTCACCATAATGAAGATCGCTACACGAGCATATCTTTCCGATTGGAAACTAAAACTGGGTCTGATCACTATGAGCATTACATTTTTTTTTTGTGCGACACAAATTCTGAGAGGTAATATTAGTAGTAAGCTTAGGTAGTCCACTCGTGCAAAGGAGCGCTCCCGCTAAAGCCCTCTTCAGTGGAGTCAGTGCACTGATTCTCCTGTTTGGACCGCACTGCACGCTGGGAGCAGTGCGCTGCATGGTCAGCGTAGCAGTTGTTGCCGGCGATTACGGCTGCCGTGAACGCTGCTTCTTCGATAGTTTTCGGTACTGCTTTTCTTCCACAAAGCGGATGCTTGGCTACCATTAATAACGGAAACAGAGGCCTTGTGGTGATTTCTTGCTTCACTGTTAAAAAGGAACTCTGAGAGGAAAGGCGCTGCACCAGCAACTGAGTGCTGTTTCAGATACACGTGCATCACACAGTGCTGCGCGGCTCAAAAACAACATGGTAAAAAACAAAGAAGCAGCAGCATTTTGGTTTGGTTTGGTTAATTGAGGTTTAACGTCCCAAAGCAACTCAGGCTATGAGGAACGCCGTAGTGAAGGGCTCCGGAAATTTCGACCACCTGGGGTTCTTTAACATGCACTGACATCGCACAGTACACGGGCCTCTAGAATTTTGCCTCCATTGAAATTCAGTTGCCGCAGCCGGGATCGAACCCGCGTCTTTTGTATCAGCAGCCGAGCAGCAGAAGCAGCATTTTACTACTGCATGCGTCAGTTAAGAGCGCCAAATTATTAAAAAAAACACTGTATGAATCGCATTTTTATACCATAGTCTTCGCGTATCAACATCCGCAGGACGTTTAGGCAAACTGAATGAAAGATCGTCCTGAAAAACATCACGGGGGTGGGACTAAGTGTGTCCGTTGAGAAGGGTTGTTTTGTAGGCCAGTTGGTCATACATATTTCAAGAAATGCTTCGGCGCGGCAGACAAGGACAAAACATAGAATAACACCACAGAGCGCCATTGTTCTATTTCACATACCAGAGTAAGGTAGTCTCTTTGTGATGTAGTCTGGGGGAATATTAGAGCAACAGTCAATAGCTGAAGTGACCTTTCTGTGAAAGCCAGCTTGAGCATAGACATTTCTACGAAACCGCTCGGCGTACTTTGGCGCATTAAATTCACTGAAGCTCACACGTGGCTTGTAGTTATCGCTTTGCGAACAAGGCGCTCGCTAAAAAGATGGTCTTAGTGTGAGTCACTCTGTGATGGCTTCACAGACTCCTTCGCTCTCCAGGAGTGCGCTAATAAAAGAGAAAATGAGCGTTGCATAATGAGAAGAGTTACTGCAGATAGGTTTGCTTAAATAATTAGTTACCGTAAATGAAGCGCACCTGAGAAAGAAAAGAATGCAATAAAGCTCCATGTGGTGAACTCTTAGTGGTGTGCAACGCGTGAAGCGGCCTATGAGCCGCGGAATACCTGTTTTTACCATAGCCATATATATACATTATAGAGTCGGCAGATCTTGTCGTTTAATGGACCCTGATGAAGAACGGTCCTCCGTTCGAAACTGTTCGTATTAAATGAAGATAATCGGAAAGTTGCGATCCCTTCTTCTACACATATACCAGGTGTCCCAGCTAAATGTAACCAAGCTTTTAAAATAACACGAGGTGTCCTAGCCGTCTGAAACCAAATGAGGGTTGTTGAGAGTCGCGTGACCTAGTCTGGAGTATCTTTTTCGTTCTTCAAGGTTGACTAATACGTTAAGCTTAATTAACTAACTTTTTAATTATTGGCTTGAAGAACAAAGTGTCAATGGAAAAGTTGTAGATCGCTTTGAGAAAAAGCTTACTGAGACATTTTCAGCAAAGTAACATTTACGTAAAGTAGTTTTTTTTCCCGGCCTTTAACCATAATCCGCACAATACGAAAAAGCTTCCACATGACAACTGTGCCACTCCAACGTCCCAAGACGCGCCTTAAAGAATAAAATCCATTTTTTCTGAAGTCCTCTCCTCGATGAGACTTTGGGTGCACATTGGGGCAGAAGTGAGTGAGCAGCTGGTCACGTGACAACTTTCTTTTAAAGGCAATAAATGAAGCTACGTAAATTGTTGGTTGATTGGTTTATTGGGGTTTAACGTCCCAAAGCGACTGAGGCTATGAGAGACGCCGTAGTGAAGGGCTCCGGAAACCTGGGGTTCTTTAACGTGCACTGACATCGCACAGTACAGGGGCATCTAGGATTTCTCCTCCAAAGAAATTCTACCGCCGCGGCCCGGATCGAACCTGCGTCTGTCGGGTCAGCAGCCGAGCACCATAACCACTGAGCCACCGCGGCGACTCAGTTGGTTTCACTGGACTAGGACACTTCGCCTTTTTTAAAAGTTTGGTTACATTTACCTGGGACACCCGGTATATATATATATATATATATATATATATATATATATATATATATATATATATATATATATATATATATATATACACGAGGTCTGTTAGAAAAGTATCCGACCTTTGGCCGTAGAAAAAAAACTTGCATAACTGGAACGTTGCAAACCTAGTCACCTTCAAAGTAGTCTACTTGGGACTCCACACACTTCTCCCAGCGGTGCTGCCATTGTGCGAAGTATTCCGAAAAGGCCCCTTTCGGAATGCAGTTTAGCTCAGCTGTCGTTGCAGCCATAATGTTCTTCCTTGTCTGAAATCCCGCTCCTTTCAATGGCATTTTAATTTTGGGAACCAGCCAGAAGTCGCAGGGGCCATATCAGGACAGTAAGGAGTCTGTTGAACTATAGGAGTCTGGTTTTTCGCCAAAAAATCTGAATCGAGTGCGAGGAATGTGCGGGAGCATTGTCGCGATGGGTGCGCCAATTTCCTGTTGACCTCAGCTCCGGGTTCTTGCGCCTCAGAGCATCACGTAGGCAACGGAGGACATCCCTGTAGTACTCTTTGGTCATTGTTTGACCCTGTGGAGTGCGTACTCGTGGTCTGCCACACAGATAGTGTCAAAGAAAGCACTCAGCATCACTTTCACATTGCTGCGCACTTGGCGGGCCTTCTTAAGTCTTGGTGACGTGGAATGTTTCCACTGTGACGACTGGGATCTGGTTTCCGGGTCGTACCTGTACACCCAAGACTCGTCAGCAGTGATTATGATGTTGATGAAGCCGGGGTCACTGTTTGCGGAATCCAGCATGTCCTGTGAGACTTCAACACGAAGCTGATTTTGCTCCACGTGAGCAGCTTCGGCACGAATTTCGTCGCAACTCTCTCCATGGCCAAATCTTCGGTGATAATGGAATGTTCGGAAAAATTGCTCATGTCCACCTCTTCCTCAATTTCTCGGATAGTCACGCGACGGTCCCGGATCACCATAGCGTTCAGTTCGGCAATGACCTGGTCATTTTGGCATGTTGATGGCCGATTGGAGCGTGGCTCGTTCTCCACCGATGTGCGGCCATCTTTAAATCAATTGTACCACTGCTTAATCTGTGTGCTGCTCATAGCATCGTCACCGAAAGCCGTCTGAATATTTCGAATGGTTTCCACTTTGCTGTCGCCCAGTTTATGGCAAAATTTGATGCAGTAGGGCTGCTTCTTTCACTCCGCCATTTTCCTTGCAATAAAAAACCGACGAGAGCACTGCGCCCTACCTCACTCAACTGCTGCGTCCCAGCGACTGACGCTATCGGCAGGCGGGAAAAAATTCGTGCATGCGCATGAAGGTTTAAGGTCGACTGATGCAAGCGCGCTTGTTTCATATCCATCAGGTGTTCGCAAAAAAAAAATGAAGTCGGATACTTTTCTAACAGACCTCGTATATATATATATATATATATATATATATATATATATATATATATATATATATATATATTCAAGGAGATGACATTCGCGCAGCAAACTTCACGCCTTGGCCCCGCCGCCATCAAGAGCTAGCGAGCAAGCGGACGAAATCTGCTTGGCGCACTGAGCAAAGCAGGGTAGGCAGGCGGAAAAAACGTTGGGCGGAAGGAAAGGAGGCATGCAGGGAATCACCGTTGGTCACCGTGTCTGTTTTAGATTATGGCGTGAAATCCTTTGCGGAAACTACTTCGTGACTTTAGCCACACTTTGCGATAACTCAACTCAGATAATTTGGGCGTCTCCCTCCGGCGTATGCAAGAATTTGACGATCGCCCACCCAAGCGATTGCCGCAGGCCCGCAGCCTGCCGGCGCCGCCGATGCGGAGTCAGCGGACTCGTCTGCCTCCTAGCAGCGCGAAGCTGATTGGCTCGGTAAAGTGACCACGTGACTTTACTCGCGACGAGCGCGAAAAACCGCCTTGAGCCAGTACATGCCGGATCCGGCGCTGTCTGCATAGAGAAAGATATTGGTAAAGAGCGGACACTCCCATAGGGCCCAGCGGCCCATTTGACTGCAGCGCACCAAGCGGGCGGAGTCTCATAACATCCGGTTTCGGTTTCAACGCGCGCAGTTTGAATGGCTGCATGCGCTGCGCCTCGCTGCCTGGGACGACTTCAGGTTCCGGTTTCAGGGCGCCCGGTTTGAATGTTAGCATACGCCGCGCCCCGCTGCGCCGTTGGCAGCGTATATTTAAATAGATTTCGAGTGCTTTTGACCAGCCATGAACGCAGCTGCATCACAGCCTTTGCCAAATATTAGCACTCGACAAAAGACACCAGGTTTTGAGTGAAATGAGAACATTTATTTTGTGCAACATAAACAAAGCCGTGGGATGCGGAAGATGGTTCCTGGCCTCCTGCTCAAGGTGATCCTGTTGCGGCACCACGGCACACAGCAGGTGTTGCCGACGGGTGACATCACCTGAAAAATTCGCAAGTATGGTCATTCTTAGTCACCTTATATTGTAACTCTGTAAACAGTGAAAAGGTGCGAAAGCGGCGAGGGAACGAAATTACGAGCGGAGTAAACATGTTTTTGCGAAACTCGCGTGCTGAACGTCGTTGCGCAAAGTACAATACACATACCGTACTACACGGCAGATGCCAATCAGCTTTTTGCAAGCATTTCTACATTCCCCGACGTTATTGTCTACCTTCGAAAACCTCGGTGGACAGCAGAGTACGCGGTTTGTTCGAGAATATTTCGTACAAAGACGGCCACAACACGGACTACGAACCAGAAGTACACAATGTGAAATACACGGGTGCAACGTATGTTTTAAGAAGCATAGAAAAATTAAACTATCGGCGCAACAGTTCTTGGTTTTCAAGCTCTTAAGAGTTTAGAAAGCCCGACGCGTTGCCTTTTTTTGCCGGTTTTCAAAAGCGCATCCCTGTGTTGTCAATGCACGGGCGAAATGTGCGTTTCCACGAGCGCAGATAACGGACTCTTTCACACGTACTACATACAAACATACGTACTACAAGAGTAAGGTTTTCGAGCTTCTCGTGCGTCATCTTTTTTTTCCACCAGTCTTGAAAACTACGGTCCCGTACTTGCTGCGCGGGAACGGTCGTCTTCGCCGTTCGCCCACTTTCAAAAAAGTAAATTTTAACCTTACACCGACAAATGTCACCCATAAGAAGTTACATATTGTCGGGGGCCATACAAAAACGTGACGTCCCGAGAAAGCGCGAAACCAAGCAAAACTAACCGCTAGGCACAGCGCGTCGGGCCACAGGCCGTGGGCAGGTTTTTTTTTTTGTTTCTACGCACCGACCGGCGAGGCTGCATCATGCAGCATAATTCCTCCCGCCGCTCCCGCCACGGCGTAGCATGACACAGCGTGCGCGCGCCCTTCACAACTGCGCCGGCGTACTAAGCTAGAGTGCTCGAAATGCAGCGTAATTTTGCATAAAGTGCTTGAAATGTAGCGTACTTTTGCAAAAACAAAACATTCCTTCCTTGACGTTGTCACAAACTGCAAGAATGCCGTGAACAACAGCCGGCTGGCCACAGAGCGAGCGCGCCGCTTCACGAACTGCAGACAGGCAACGGCGGCCGGCGCGGCCGCCTAAATTGCTTGCAATACAGCGTACTTCCACAAATAAACATTTCTCACCTTGCCGCCGTCATAAACAGGAGGAGTTCTGCGTCGAAGGGCAAGAGAGACGAAAAAAATTGCGGTCTGCCCGCACGAGCAAATACGCCGCACGCTTTCACGCGCACAAAACAGCCCACACAGTGCTCCGTTGTCTGCCACTCGGATGGGTCTGAGCCGCCGCGCCGGCTACCCGCCCGCGCGCGCGCGCGCGTTTAGAGACTGGTGGCGCCATCCTGGAGTTGGAAGATTATCTAGTGGAGGAGGAGGATTGCGCGTCATTTCCTGGGGCCAGATTTCGCCGAGTGTCCGCTCTTTACCAATATCTTTCTCTATGCTGTCTGCGCGTGTTTTGCAGTTGATATCTGGCGGGGCGGTTAGTGCTTGCGAGCTTGGCGCGCCATGGCGGGAGCGGGACGAGGAGCTCTGTACCGAGTGCGAGGCTTCGCCAGCGGCCTCAACTGGCGACCGACGCGGTTCGCCGACGGTGTCTCGCATTACCGCAAATGCCATATGTGCCGTGTGCTTCCCAGAACAACGGTACTGTTGCCGTGCCAGCACTCCTTGAGCGAGCCATGCCATGGAAAAAGCGTCAAAGATGGCCAAGAAGCCTGTCCGCTAGACGGGGAGGGATTCGAAGGCAATGAGTGTCAGAGGGTCCACGTGCACGCTCGGAAAGTGGAGAATTTGAAGGTACGTACTACTTTCGACACTTGTGTACTTTTCTGTACGGGGCGGAGGCAGTGTATATATTTTGCCAGCGAAAATAAATTAAACAATCTTCTTCTTGCAAGGGCTAAGCAGTAATTTTGGCGTCGGTTAGTGCTAACTATGTATGCTAGAATTTCTTTGGAGGAGAAATTCTAGAGGCCCGTGTACTGTGCGCAATATCAGTGCACGTTAAAGAACCCCAGGTGGTCGAAATTTCCGGAGCCCTTCACTACGGCGTCTCTCATAGCCTTAGTCGCTTTGGGACGTTAAACCCCATAAACCAACCAAACCAATCTTCTTGCAAAGACTAAGCAGTATTTTTGGCGCCGGTTAGTGCTATATATGTATGATCTCAGTTCTGCAAAAGAACCGTCATGCTTTTTTTTAACGTGGTATGTTCATGAAACGCTCGGTTAGAATGTTAAAGCTGGACTAGCAAAGTGAATGGTTATCAGGTAACCGAACGTGCGTTGTGTCACTTTTCGGTGGACGTTCTAACCACCCCTTGAGGGAAGGGAGGGAGGTGGGAGCGAAAGAAGAGGTGCCGCAGTGGAGGTCTCCGCAAAAGGGACGTCATACAGCACGCGGGTGCAGTACGTTATTCTTACACCGTGCTTTACGGTCGCGGTCAAAAATACGCGGCCCACGGCACCGGCGCAAGGAGCGGCTGTCGGGCCGCATCGCGGCGCGGCTATCTCCGTCGGGCTCTTGCTGCGGGGTTGCATTGGGTGACGATAAAACTTTGCCCTCACTCTCTTCTGGGCTCGTCACACGACTGATGAACTTCAAGTGCGCCATTCAGCTGTTTCGCGGCTGACGGTCTGTACGAAGGATCGCGCCTCGACTTTGCCTCGTTTGCCGCGCGGCTTTACTGAAGGGGAGTGCGCCCGGTTCACCGTTGCCGCCTCGATACTGCTTCGCTCTCGTATGTACTGCGCGCCCATGAATGGCGAGCCTTGGTGCCAGCTCCAGCCGCCTTGTATCCATAAGCATCCTAAACTCATCCACCCAACAAATATTTTGCCGCCGTGAGAGAAATATTGTTGGCTATAACACGCTAATTGTAGCAGCAAGTGAAGGCCGCAGGGGTCAAGTTTCTCAGGACTTATCACACTTTGTCAATAAACCCTTATTCACTCATTCACTTGAGAGCGTGAACGCACGTGTGCCAAACGCCGGCCACTGGAGCGCGGCGAATAAGGACGCGAGACGCGCGTAAATATGGAATGCGAACTGAACTCGGACACTTCGCAGCAGCATGCGCCGCGCGCTCTGCCAAATGCGCGCCTGCCGAGCTGGTAAGGAAAACAAGATATTCGAGCAGGCGCTGGCGCGGCGCCGAAAGTCACACGCAGCGCGAATTCCAGGGCCCTCTTTCGTACTGAGCTCAGCCGTGAAGCAGCTGACCGCAGCACTTAAAATTTATCAGTCGTGTGACGTGTCAGGA
Source organism: Amblyomma mixtum (assembly GCF_055824585.1). Lineage (NCBI taxonomy): Eukaryota > Metazoa > Arthropoda > Arachnida > Ixodida > Ixodidae > Amblyomma > Amblyomma mixtum. The sequence goes on along the minus strand of NC_143021.1, from coordinate 102,837,627 downwards.
GTGAGTGCGGGCGAGGCTTTCTCATCACTCCGTTCACCCTCGCAGATAGCGCCCGACGGAGATAGCAGCGCCGCGGTGCGGCCCTGCAGCCGCTCCTTGCGCCGGAGCCGTGGGCCGTGTATTTTTGACCGCGGCTGTACGTTTCTTCTCCGTGGACACGCGGTCGCCGCGGCCGGGTTCGAACACTGATACGCCGGCTCCGTAGCCGAGCGCCCTAAGCACTGAGCCCGCAAGCGCTGCTGCTTGCGCGGCTCGGCATGGGGCCGGTGCTTGACTTCGACGATGTAGGCTTTCTTGGCTCGACAGCATGTGCACGTGCGGATGAGAGAGCGACGGCGCGATCTAGGGTCGCCATTCGACATTCCGTGACGGAGAAAAGAATACTGTACACAGCTCGAGTTGGACGATGCAGCTCGCCGTTAGTATAGTGGCCGACTGCCACTGCCTGAGGCACTTTGTGGCCTCGTTGAGACGCTGCCAACGAGTTTATCCTCCTGAAAAGTTTCTGAAGCTCGGCGCTGGTACAGGTTCGGCAGTTTACAGCTACGGCAGGTGGACGAGGTGTCATTTTACCCAAATGTTAAAAAAAAATTGGTCTGTGGTAACCACTTTTAAGCAACTTCATCGCGTGCGTTCGGGGCATGTGTTTCATAAAAAAAAATAAGAATGGCCATTTATGACTACCGCGGCTGACTCATGGTGCGTTACTTATCCATTTTTTCTGGAGTTTCGAAGTCGAGTGAGGTGTAACTGATCGCTTGAATCATGGGGTCCGGTGGTGGCAGGTCACCAGCGGGGTCAATCCTAAGCATTTGTAGCAGGCTAAAGTATTGTGCGCGCGATATTTTGTTCTATGCGCACCTTGTGCAGGCGATCACTTGCTGATTACGCGTCGTTGCTCATGTGATTATTGCATATTCAAGATTTTCCAGGCGGCCATGAAACGTACTGCAGATTTCATCGCCAGCATGTTGCTGATGAATGAAGTGGTGTAGCAGACGTTGCCACAGAATCTCCCGGTATCTTTGAAAGTGTCCTTGAACGAGCGTTCATAGTCCAAGAGGTTTGTGTTGAAGTGAGAGTCGAACGGCCGAGTGCTACCGTTGTGGTTCGTTTGCCGCTTGTGTCTGGCGCCGATGCCATCGCGGGCCCGTACTTCATGATCCTGTCGCCGCTGTCTCAATTCACCGCGGGGATCTTAGGATCTTTTCCCTGTTGACGCTTCGCCGGCATATGAATCCAGTTCTTCTCGTAGCTCTCGCTACATCTCGACGGGGAGATGGTCACGGCGTTCTTTAGAGTACTGCAGCTCGTGAGCTAGCTTTGGTACTACTGTAGCGAGCGCCCACCGCGGTGGATCAGAGGTTAAGGCGCTTGGCTGCTCAACCCGGGGACGCGGGTTCGATCCGGTGTGCGACTGAGTTTCGTGCGTCTATCACGCACGGTGATAGACTACGGTCGGATCTCGGATGTATGCGGATTTGAAGCGGCAATCTGAACGCGACACGCGAATAAAAAGAACAAAACGCTGAGGCAGGTATGAGTACCTAGCGTTGGCTATATCGAACGAATGTTGCGTCTTTAACCACCTTCGTTATATCCGGTACAAATTTTTGTTATATCCGGATATCTACTTTCCGAAGCTAACGTGTACAGCTCAAGACGACAAACCGTTTCACACCACTTCGAATGTAATGGTTCTGGGGACTGAAGGCTGTCGGTACGAATCCCTAGATACGCTACGCTTTGATTCGACTAGCACCCTTATGCTCCGTAACGCGCTCAATCGTTTGATACCACTCCGGACATTCTCTGCCGATTAGGTCGTCCACAATATTCGTACCAATGGCACCACCCACTGGTCCCACTTCAATCACCTTGCGTTTCATACTAACGCGTCCTTGAGTAATGGGAGTATTGGAGCTAACCCTCTAAAATGCCAGAGGAGCAGGAGTCAGTCTGTTACGTGTACCCCAAGCATAGCGGTCGGCGGCCGTGGATACCACTTATATTCCACCTGCACTTTGTTTTCCCCAAGTTTTTCGTTGTAACCTTTTCCATGTTATCTTGTGAACACATCGGTTGGGACGCTGGCGCACCAACTAACTGTAGCGAGCGAATCAGTGACGGTGCGCTCCCAAGCCGCGCTCTTATCCGCCGCAGCTCTGATGCCTTTCGAGTGATCGGGTAGGGGCACCTGCTACGTGGAACCGTACAGCTTATCACTAACATGCAGTGGCTCAAAAGGAAAGCACAGTGCAATTCCAAAAACATCACCAACGAACGCGCCTAGCTCTCGGTACGCCTCAGCGAGCGTTGAACGTGTCCAGATCATACGCAGCTTTCCAGCCTTCGCGCCTTTTCTCAACGTAAAATTCTAAATAGCGCCCTCTCACCGCGTACCGTATAGATTTATATTAATGCGAGAGCACTGTATGGCTCTGTCGCATCAACAAAAAGTGTCCGCAATTTTGACCTCGTAATTACTTGGTTCCTTGAAGATAAATGTGTGATTGTGGCAGATAGTGTATGATAAAATGTTGCCGCGGGAAAAATTTGGTTCATGAGGTTTAATTAGGTAATTAACTAAACGCGAAAAAGTACACTTACACGCCATAATAGCATGGGCGTCGATATAGTATGTGGTCGCATTGGTACAGTGCGGTTCACCGCAGTAATCTGAAAACAAAGAACAAAAAGAAAAAGCAAACATTATGAAAAATTTCAAAAAGAAATCACAAAAATAGAAAAATAATAATAAAAAAATGATACAAAAGTTTAGGGAGACAGAGGGCAGGGAAAGGCTTT